>NW_017697491.1:0-2963 GCF_001879085.1 Nicotiana attenuata | reverse complement strand
CATCCGAAGTGTCATTTAAGAACACAACAACTATCAATTTAAGACTCAGGGTCATGCTCGACACCAACGTATAGATACTCGTCACCATGCCTATACGTCGTACTCAATATGAAGCAATTAGCAGATAAGACTCAACTCCTAATCCCTCAAGCTAGGGTTAGACCAAACACTTACCTCAAACTTCCACGGCCAATTCGATCCTCAATTACCGCTTTTCCTCTCGAATTCGGCTCCAAATCAATTGTATCTATACAATAATGACTTCATACATCAATAAATGCTAGGCAATACGTACCCAATGCCTAATTATAGCTTTTCCATCATTTTTCCCAAAAACTCAAAAATCGACCCCGGGCCCGCTTGGTCAAAACATGAGGTTCGGACCAAAATCAAATCCCCCATTCACCCACGAGCCCAAATATAATTTGTTTTCAAATTCGACCCCAAAACAAGGTCTAAATCAAGAAAAATCAAAAAGCCCTAACTCTACCCAAATACCCAATTTTCTACCTTAAATCACATATTTTAGACCTAGAATTTCAATAGATGTTGAAGGAAATGGAAGAAAATAAGCTAAGAATTACAAACCCAAGAGGTTTTGATGAAGAATTGCTTCAATGGTCGCCCAAGAGCTTGTAGAAGAAAGGTTTTGGTGAAAACTTGGTGAAATCCCGTAATGACTCTGTTTTGGGGTTTTAAAAATAACTGGGCGAAATTACTCATCGCGTTCGCGACACGCTGGTCGCGTTCGCGATGAGTACACTTAACGGACCATCGCGATCGCGAGAAGAAGAACGCGAACGCGCAGAGTAAAAAGGCTGTGGCCCAGAAATTGACCTACGCGAACGCGTGGGCCATCACGCGAACGCGATGAAGGAATCCTGCAAAGCTACGCGAACGCGAATATATGCATGCGAACGCGAAGAGGAAAAGAAAGCTAAGCCCTCAGGGTCAAATAACCCTACGCGAACGCGAGGCAGGGATGCGAACGCGATGAAAGAAAAATCAAAGCTTCGCGAACGCGGAAGATGCGTCGCGAACGCGAAGAAGAAATGGGGTCTGCAACAACTGAAGCAAAATCTGCTATTTTCATAAGTCCAAAACCACTCCGAAACACTCCCGAGCCCTCGAGGCTCCTAACCAAACACATGCACTAACTCAACAACATCCTACGAACTTAACCGTGCGATCAAATCGCGAAAATAACATCAAAAACGATGAATCAAACCTCAAAATCAAGAGTTTTTCTTCAAACTTCATTAAGTTTCAAATTTAGAACTTTAAGCTCGAAACACGTCAAACGACGTCCGATTTCAACCAAACTTTACAGAAACATCTTAAATCACATATAAGACCTATACCGGGCGCCGGAACTAAAATTCGGGCCTGATACCAACACGTTCTAATCAATATTCATTTCAATTTTCCTTAACAATTTCAGAAAAACAATTTCCTTTAAAAATTCATTTCTCGGGCTCGGGACCTCGGAATTCGATTCCGGGCATACGCCCGAGTCCCATATTTTCCTATGGACCCTCCGGGACCGTCAAATCATGGGTCCGGGTTTGCCCAAAATGTTGACCAAAGTCAAACTTATTCATTTCAACACAAAAATTTAGCTTTTTTCACAGAATTTCATATTTAAATTTTCCGGATATGCGCCCGGACTGCGCACGCAAATCGAGGCGACTCTAAATGAGATTTTCAAGGCCTCGGAAGCACAAAATGGGTAAGAAAACAGGTGATGACCCTTTGGGTCGTAACATTCTCCACCTCTAAAACAACCGTTCGTCCTCGAACGGACAGAAGAAAGAAGTACCCGAGTCGGGGAACAGATGAGGATAACGGCTCCGCATATCGGACTCGGACTCCCAGGTCGATGCCTCAGGAGGCTGACCTCTCCACTTAACACGAACAGAAGGGAAACTCTTGGATCTCAACTGACGAACCTGCCGGTCTAGAATAGCTACCGGCTCCTCTTCATAAGACAAGTCCTTGTCCAACTGGACTGTGCTAAAATCTAACACGTGGGCTGGATCGCCGTGATACCTCCGAAGCATGGACACATGAAACACTGGATGCACGACTGATAAGCTCGGCGGCAAAGCAAGTCTATAAGCCACCTCTCCCACTCGGTCAAGAATCTCAAATAGACCAATGAACCTAGGGCTAAGCTTGCCCTTCTTCCCAAATCTCATCACGCCTTTCATAGGCGACACTCGGAGCAATACCCGCTCACCAACCATGAAAGCCACATCTCGAACCTTGCAGTCTGCATAGCTCTTTTGCCTGGACTGAGCTGAACGAAGCCCATCCTGAATGATCCTGACCTTGTCCAAGGCCTCCTGAACCATATCCGTACCCAACAACCGAGCCTCTCCCGGCTCAAACCATCCAACCGGAGACCGACACCGCCTACCATATAAGGCCTCATAAGGAGCCATCTGGATGCTCGACTGGTAGCTGTTGTTGTAGGCAAACTCCGCTAAAGGCAAGAACTGATCCCACGAACCTCCAAAGTCAATAACACAAGCTCGGAGCATATCCTTCTAAGATCTGAATAGTCCGCTCGGACTGACCGTCCGTCTGGGGATGAAATGTTGTGCTCAACTCAACCCGCGTGCCCAACTCTCGCTGTACTGCTCTCCAGAAGCGCGAGGTAAACTGCATACCCCGGTCCGAAATGATAGATACGGGCACACCATGAAGGCGAACAATCTCCCGAATATAGATCTCAGCCAACCTCTCAGAAGAATAAGAGACTGCCACAGGAATGAAATGTGCTGACTTGGTCAGCCTATCAACAATGACCCAAACTGCGTCGAACTTCTTCCGAGTCAACAGAAGTCCAGTAACAAAGTCCATAGTGATCCGCTCCCACTTCCACTCGGGAAGCTCAATCCTCTGAAATAAACCACCAGGCCTTTGATGCTCGTACTTAACCTGCTGACAATTCAAACAAC
>NW_017697490.1:0-2964 GCF_001879085.1 Nicotiana attenuata | reverse complement strand
TCTCGGGCACCACACTCGGTTATCAGATAATACCAGAGCAACAGGTAAATATTGCAAGAAGTAGCACAAACAGCATATAATGGCAGACAATGAAATAAGGTAAACACATCAAACAGTACCGGTACCGCTGCGGCGTGCAGCCCGCTCTACATATCGCTGCGGCGTGCAGCCCGCTCCGTTTATCGTCGACGGCGCTCACTGGGGGTGTGCAGACTCCGGGAGGGACCCCATACGGCCGAAGCGCAATATCAAGACATCTCGTGGCATCAAACTAGGCCCTCAGCCTCATATCAATAACAGTATAACACTACTGCGGTACGCAGCCCGATCCATAAGTATCCTCACAATACAGGCCCCCGGCCTTACTCAGTCAACAAAATCACATAAGCCACTCGGGCAACAATAAAACAGTGTTTCTCAGCCCAAAACATCATTTAAATATCATTTGAGTATTAAAACTATGTGAACGTGGCTGAGTTTTGAAAACAGTAGGAAATAACATGACTGAGTTCAAATATATATAATTAAATCAGTGAGGAATTATCAACAACAATCCCCGAAGGGTTCAAATAGTTGGCACGAAGCCCAAATATGGCATTTAGCCCAAATAATGATGATAGCAAACTGATTTCAATCAAATACGTGGTAAAATCATTAATCGGGATGGACTAAGTCATAATCCCCAACGGTGCTCTACCCCACGCTCGCTATTCGGCGTGCAAGTCACCTCAACATAGCACTATGATGTGCAATCCGGGGTTTCAAACCCTCAGAATATCATTTACAATAATTACTCACCTCGAACCGGCGAAATCTCTAGCTCGCGATGCCTTTGCCCCTCAAATCGGCCTCCGCGCACGTCGAATCTGACCAAAACCACAACGAATACGTCACAATATGCCAAAGGAACAATACCCAATCGAAAACAATCGAAAAATATTAAAAATCCCGAAATTGGCAAAACTCGAGCCTCGGGCCCACTCCTCGAAACTCAGAAATTCTTACACCAACGGGTTCCTTATCTCGCCACGAGTCTATACATATGAAAAACACCAAAATCGGAGTCCAATTGACCCCTTCAAAACCCAATTTCTGCTCTCTTAAGTTCAAGCCCTAACCTCCATTTTTTGACCTTTAATTTCTTAAGTTTCCAGCTCTAATCCATGTATTTACACCATAGAATCATGTTTTTAAGTCCAAGAGTTCATACCTGATCAAAGCCCTTGAAACCCTCTTCAAAATCGCCCAAAAACTCTCCAAGTCCGAAGTGAAATATGTTGCTTTTCTCAAAATCTCGCGAAGATGAATTAAATATTTCTGTCCAGCAGAAACCGCTTATGCGGTCAAAATGTCGCTTCTGCGACTTCCGCTTCTGCGGTCTCCTTCCGCTTCTGCGGAAATTCCCATAATCCCAAAAACCTGCTTCTGCGACTTAAATCCCGCATCTGTGGCTTCGCAGATGCGGCTTCCCCAACCGCTTCTGCGGAATCGGTGCCCAGGTCCCATCACCGCTTCTGCGGTCCAATCTTCGCACAAGCAAGACTGCTTCTGCGGTCCAAGCTTCGCAGAAGCGAAAACACCAGTTGCAGCAGACTTAGCAAAATGCAAAAATTCCAAAACTCTCTGTTTAACCATCCGAACTCACCCCGAGGCCCCCGGAACCTCAACCAAAAATACCAATGCATCCTACAACATTATTCAGACTTGTTCCAATCATCAAAACACATCAATTAACACCAAAACCATCAAATTACATCGAATTCAAGCCTAAGTTCTTCTAAAACTTCCGAAACACGTATTCGACTAGAAACCCTACCAAATCACCTCCGAATGACCTCAAATTTTGCACACACATCCCAAATCACATAATGAAGCTACAGCAACTCTCGGAGTTCCATTGCGACCCTCGGATCAAAATCTCACCTATCAACCGGAATTCGCCAAAATACTAACTCCGCCAATTCAAGCCTAATTCTACACCGGACCTCCAAAATTACTTCCGATCACACTCCTAAGTCACAAATCATCCCCCGAAGCTAACCGAATCATCGGAATTCATATCCGAGCCCTCTAACATAGAAGTCAACATCCGGTTGACTTTTCCAAAACAAACCTTCCTTAAAGAGACTAAGTGTCTCAGTTCCTTCTAGAACCAAATCAAAATCAACTCGTTCACACCCAACACTGATAATGAAGCATAAAGAAATAGAAAATGGGGGAAACGGGGCGGTAACTCACGTGACGATGGGTCGGGTCGTCACATCCTCCCCAACTTAAACAAATGCTCGTCCTCGAGCGTACCCAGAGTTGTCCTAGAAGCCAACCAATAGCTGAATGACCTTACCAAGCATATACCCGGGGTGATCCCACGTCACCCTATCTCGCATAGGTCCGATTACACAACATAGCTGAAATTTCGCAATCCATCTAGTCCATAAACCATAGAACCACATTGCACTTTCCGAAATCATACACAAGATCAGAACCTCACATCTATACTCAGAATAAGCCTGAACCAGCTGTAATAACCCATACCTGCAACCTCAGGTGCAATCATATGATATACTACATAACCCTAACACTCAAAACGATAACCTCTATTCACAGCAGTTGCCCACAACACCCGAATACCGGTAGAAAACCTCTTATCAACTAGGGTCTTATGCCAACACTTTCATATACTGCCAACGATAAATGAAACACGCAATAAACCGTAACCATTTTCTCAGATCAACCATTCATGAAGCTACTTCCCTTTTGACTAATACCACAGCAGATTCCGAGCCGAACCTCGATATTATCCTTCCAACAAGCTGAAATCAAATTCGTTCGTATTCATTAGTGACCCCAACGCTCACCTCGAATCCAACATACCACTCTGGTGATATGACACCTCAATACAGGCCTAAGCCACAACTTGCATAATACGCGCGCCAATAAGAAACGATCTGAACATACTCAAAT
>NW_017697489.1:0-2964 GCF_001879085.1 Nicotiana attenuata | reverse complement strand
ACATCTTTAAACATAATTTCAACTTCAAAACAAAGATTTTAATGGGGGAATTTGGGAATTTAGGGTAGAACTAGAGTTTCAAAATTTGGGGATTTTGGACCTCAATTTGAGGTCCGTTCCAAAATAACTTATATATCTGAGTTCATGGGGGAATGGGTAGTCGGGTTTTGGTTCGAACCTCGAGTTTTGACCACGTGGGCCCGGGGGCATTTTGGGGATTTTTGGACAAACTTTGGGAAATTCACTTTTCATGCATTCAAATTTATTAGATTAGCCTTTGTTGATACACTCAAGTAATTTGTGACTAGATTCGAGCGGTTTGGTGGTGAATTCGAAGGGTAAAGCCATACTAGAGGATTGAGTTGAGTTTGGAGCATTCGAGGTAAGTGTTTGGTCTAACCCTAGCTTGAGGGAATAGGAGTAGAGTCTTATTTGTTAATTGCTATTTGTCGAGTACGGTGTATAGGCATGGTGACGAGTATCTATACACTGGTGTCGAGCATGACCGTGAGTCCTAATCTGCTAAATTGTCGAATTGGTAATTGTTATTTATGAGGAATTGGTTGGAAATCTTTAACATTGAGCCAGAAATTTTGAGACTAAGTGTGGATTTAATTGTGTTAAGTAGAGATTGATTGAGTTTGGTTATAGCTGGATCCCCCTTGCCGGGATAGTTTATTATATTATCTTGTTCCCTTGCCGGGATAGCTTATTATAACATCTTTCTCCCTTATCGGGATTATATTGTGTATTGTGCTGAAAGAAATGGGATCGTGTGGCACGCCGACCACGTGATATTATGAAATGGGAGCGAGTGGTACGCCTACCACATGATATTATGAAATGGGAGCGAGTGGTACGCCTACCACGTGATATTATGAAATGGGAGCGAGTGGTACGCCTACCACGTGATATTATGAAATGGGAGCGAGTGGTACGCCTACCACATGATATTATGAAATGGGATCGAGTGGTACGCCTACCACGTGATATTATAAAATGGGATCGAGTGGTATGCCTACCACGTGAGATTATGAAATGGGATCAAGTGGTACGCCTACCACGTGATATGAGAAAATGGGATCGTGTTGCACGCCTGCAACAAGAGGAAATTGAAATAAGTGAAAGTGGTCTGTTTTCCCTTATTCTGTGTTAGGAGAGATCAGATGTAGTTTCTTTTGTTTTCCCTGATATTCTGTTTTATCTACTACCCCATAAGCATGTTCCCTCCCCCAGCTTTAATTGTTTACTTTCCGCTATTACTTTGTTGTACTTGTATATATATATATTTGCACAGATTTAACTGGTAGTCTGGTCTAGCCTCGTCACTACTTCGCCGGGGTTAGGCTAGGCACTTACCAGCACATGGGGTCGGTTGTGCTGATGCTACACTCTGTGCATCTTTTTGCACAGATCTAGGTGTTGGAGCAGCATTTGAGTAGCAGTAGCATTCTGGGAGCGAGCTTTCAGTCCAGGGACATTCGAGGTTGCCTTGCTGACGTCCGCAGGCCCGGAGTCCCTTCTATCTTATTCAGTTTGTTATCATTTGTACCGAAGCAGACAGTGTTATGTTTCATTCAAACCTTGTATTTAGTATTCTCTAGACGTTCTTGAGTATTGTGACACCAGTCTTGGGTAGAGGATTTTGTTAAACTTCCGCTTTTCCTTCAGTTAATTATATTTGAGACTTCCGCTTTATCATATTATGCTTTGTTTTCATTAAATGGACGATAATTGCTAAAAGAAGTAAATTATGTTGGCTTGCCTAGCTTCTATTATTAGGCGCCATCACGACCCCCGAGGGTGGGACATCCGGGTCGTGACAAGTTGGTATCAGAGCACTAGGTTACATAGGTCTCACAACTCATGGACAAACTCGCTAGAGTCTGAGGGATCGGTACGGAGACGTCTGTATTTATCCCCAGAGGCTACAGAGTTAGGAAAGTTTCACATTTGTTCCTTCTTTCGTGCGGTTCTATTTCTCAAGTACCGATTGAAATTCTACTCTGTTCTTCCGCAGATGGCGAGAACACGCGCTTCTTCATCTACCGCTCAACAGTCCGAGCCCCCAGCAGCAGCTCCGGTGGCGGAGCCTCAGGTTGATTTGGAGGAAGAGGTTCCCGCCCCAGCAGTCCCGGTGGGCCCAGCTCGGGTCCCAGAGGGGTTCATTGCCATCCCAGCTCTTCAGGACGCTCTAGTCCGATTGGTAGGCTTCGTGGAGAGCGTCATTCGAGCGGGTTTGCTTCCAGGAGTTCAGCCAGCGGTGGCAGGTCAGTCGGGCACAGAGTCTCAGGCCGGGAGTGAGATCACCTTTCAGGAGGCGACCGATGTGGGCCGTAGAGTTGAGAGGATTTTGCCACAGGGAGGTGGTCATGGGTCGGATAAGAGGCCACGTCATGCAGGCAGATTCAGTGGTACCTCGCCCGGAGGTAGAGGTTCTTATGGTAGAGGCCATCCTCCTAGGCCCTTTCAGTCAGCTCCCCAGGTCGCTCATGGTACTTCAGGTGGTCATTCAGGTCGACAGGGCCAGCCTCAGTTTCCTCAGCTGCAGCCTTCGTGTAGATGTTATGAGTGTGGTGAGTATGGTCAAAACAGGAGGGTTTTCCCGAGGTTGAGGGGTGCTCAGCCGCAGCAGACGAGGTCTTGCCATGCTTGTGGTGATCCGAGGCACATTGTCAGATTTTGCCCTCGAGCTTTGAGCAGCTCTCAGCATCAGAGTTCTCGTACTGGGATTCGGGCACCGGAGGTTCCTCAGCCTGCCCAGCTAGTTAGAGGCGGTCGCAGAGGTGTTAGAGGTGGAGGTGGAGGTCATAGAGGTAGAGTTCAGGTCGCCAGGGGTAGAGGCCAGCCAGCAGCCAGGCCAGAGGCTGAGTCTTCAGATGCAGACATTACAGGTACCATTCTGATTCGTATTAGAGATGCTTCAGTGCTATTTGACCTTGGGTCTACGTATTTGTATGTGTC
>NW_017697488.1:0-2964 GCF_001879085.1 Nicotiana attenuata | reverse complement strand
AATCGAGTTGGCACGCTTATGGTATTAGGTAAGCCGAAGCTTGAATTATGAGAGCTACCTGAAGGAGTATGCATGGCTTGAGAATATTTGGATAAATAATGAAAGGAATTTTGGGAAAACTCCCTATAAAAGAAATAATTGTTTACTTGTTTCCTCCTATTGGATTAAAAAAATCATGTTTATAAGAGTCCACGATTTAATGAATTATTGACATCATTATTGGACCATTAGTAAGTGTCGAAGTCGACCATCTCCTCTCTACTTCTTCGAGATTAGACGGGATACTCATTGAGTACACGTTGTTTTCGTACTCATACTACACTTTTGTGCATTTTTGTTGCACATGTATATGTAACTCTAGTGGCCTACTGAGTGTAGCAGCACGGATGATTCGGGGACTAGGTGAGCTGCATTATTCGAGGCGGCCCGCAGCTAGTATAGTCCTTTCTAGTATATTGTATTTACTTTCTGTCCACTGTATTCCGGATGGATGTTGTATTATATTATTTCTTAGAAATTGCTCATGCACTTGTGACACTGGGTTCTGGGAACGGTTTTGAAATATTTTGTATTAATTGCTTGTTATTTAATTTGAATTGAAGCAGTTGTCTCTTTACTTATGAAATTAGAAGGAAAAATCTGGATTTTCAAAATGGTCTAAATTGGAATCTAATTAAGTATTTTAGTTGGTTTGCCTGACAGCAGTGTCCGGCGCCATCACGACCCTTAGTGGATTTTGGGTCGTGACAACATGGTATTAGAGCACTAGGTTCCTAGGGTCTCACGAGTCATGAGCAAGTCTAGTAGAGTCTCGCGGATCGGTACGGAGACGTCTGTACTTATCCTCGGGAGGCTGCAGGACTGTTAGGAGTACTTCCCTTCTTGATTCCTTATCGTGTGATTTGATCCTTGGAGGCGTATGCCTTTAATTCATTCCTACTCAATCTTACGCGACGCGAACTGCTTTTTATAAATCGAAAATTGAAGAACTGTAATGGTACTACAGATGTGATACGGGATGTTTCTCCCAGTATAGCTGATCGGATTACTATCGTCGCTTTATGGAAGAATATTTTATTATTTCAGCTCAGTAGCGGTACTTCTGAGGGCTCGGAGGCTAGGCACAAGTTGCCATGATGCTTATGAACTATTGTTCCGTAGTATTGATATGATGGTAGGACATTTGCCTATTTGTCGGGGCGTTGAATGACTTGATGGGAAGTTTACTCAGTGCACGATTTAGAGATTCGATATTTTATTCCCGGCGGGGAAAAAGCAATCGGGCTGAGAGTGTTCAGGTTTTGGTTGATGGGGTAACGGGACTTGGTATTTGTGAGTGTGGTGGAGTTTTTCTTCTATGATGAGGTGTCATTGTCCTTATTGCACGCACTAAGCTCGCCGGTGTTATGGTCTTCTGCAATTCGCCATTGGGGCAAGCTATTGGGAGGTAGTATCGAAGATGCGGCTGTCAGATATCGCAGGGTGCGGTAGTCCAGGGATGAATCAGTGTTTCTAATGTCGACCGTATGAGAAAGATGATCTTCTGAAAGGTGTAAAGTTAGCAGCAATCGTGGGTTCAAATTCCACGAAGATAGATTTTGTTTAAGTCAGCAGCTGAATAGCAAAGGATGAGGAAAGACATGTGAGAAGTGTCAAGCGGTGGCTAAACTTTCTAGAAGGCCGAGTATAAGAGGCCAAGGGTCGAGTAATCGATTAAGGGGATGAGTTCCGCCAAAGTGGGAGAGTGTCGGAGTTGCATATGGGCTTCGCAGTGGGATGACCACGTACTTTAAGGAGGGTTTGGAGTGATTTGAGAATGTTAGTGATTGGTGATTGGGGTCTACGGATTTAATTTGAAGTATGGGCTATTATGCGGCAGGAGATTTGGTATAACGGGAAGGAGCTGCTTGAAAAGAAGAAGGATACAACATAGCTTTGAACTAGAAGAATGTTGCCGCACGTTTAGTTGATGACCACGAGGGGTGAATGGACGTGTGCAGCTGGAGAGTGAGCTCGGACTTAGGATGGATTATTGATGTCGTAGTGATTGTACCCCGTACAACAGCGTTGGAAGATGTCGGGAAGTAATTTCTACAGGTGGGTTATTCCTGTGAGTAGGTTAGAGGCCGCGTGGTTGGCGAGGCTTCTGCGAAGAATACTAGTGGTTATACAGCGAAGATGTCGGTCGTGCAAATGTGGTTGATGATTCAGAGTATAAAAAGGGGGTTTTACAGTAAGATTTCGAGAATTTTGGCGGTTGATTGCGCAAGGTTACGTCAATAAGAGATAAAGAGTCCTGGTGAATGCCAGAGTTGTATGATAATGGCTTCAAGCTAAGTGGGAGAGTCCCACCGCCTATGATTGGGTTGCATGGTTAACTACTTGCGAGGTTTCTGGTTATTACCATATTGATGGGTTACTCCAGCTACGAGAAAAGAACATAAGTGGTAATTTGAGCAAAGGAATTGTTAAAGGTGTGCTATGGTTGGCCTTATTGGCTCATGTTCAGATTCGGAAGGGATTCAGGATTCGTGCTTTGTATAGATGTGGGTTCCAAGGGAAGTGATTCGGCCGGGTTCTTTGCCGAGAGGGTATTCATGTGATAGAAGATTCATGGAGTTTATTAAATTCGGGGCCAAGTCAGAGCGGGTGGCTCTCAACAACGGTCCTAGTGAACTCAAAAGTTAAAGTGCGATGCCTAATGATTTCGAGCCTATAGGTACGGTTAAGAATCAAGCTTGATAGCAGCCTATGAGAAGAGGCACAGAATGTTCTATGATGTTTTGACTTGCGATGTAGCAATTGGGAGGTACGAAATGGTTCGTGGGATTTGAGACAGCATGGTCTCGTGATTCAGGGTCACTCGGGATGAGTGCGGATAGAGTGCGTTAAGTGTTGAATGGAGTTATCATTGTTTCTATGGCCATTAAGGATAAATTGGAAGAAGAGAGATTGGGTAGCCAT
>NW_017697487.1:0-2965 GCF_001879085.1 Nicotiana attenuata | reverse complement strand
ACAGTTTTAAGATCTCCTTTAGGTAACAAGATACTGTTGTAGGATAGTATAATTCAGCCGTAGAATTGGCACACTTAAGATGAGACTTGAGTTTTGATTTTTCAAGACCCTCCTGGATAATGGGACGTAGTTTCAAGGTCTGCTTAGATAACAAGATATAGATAACAAGGTCCGCTTAGGTTAAAATTGTTTTTTTACTAGAAGTTGTCAGGACCCGCCTGGATAATGGGAAGTAGTTCAAGACCTTTTAGACAACAAATGTAGTGGTAGTAACACCTTTGGAAGATATAACTTAGGTTCGTAATCAGGACCTCCCTGGATAATAGGACTTAGCTTTCACATTCTTATAATAGTTGGTAGAATAATTCAATTTAACACTCACATCTGTGCCCAGCCACCAAACTGGGGCAGGAAATGTTCTTTGTTTTCTTTATTTGTTGCAGTCAGGAGCCCACCTAGAGAACAAGGGAATACTTTCCAAGCTTCAGCAGTCAGGAGCCCACCTGGAGACAAGGGAATACTTTCCAAGCTTCAGTAGTCAGGAGCCCACCTGGAGAACAAGGGAATACTTTCCAAGCGTTGCAGTCAGGAGCCCACCTGGAGAACAAGTGAATACTTTTCAAGTTCAGCAATCAGGAGCCCACCTAGAGAACAAGGGAATACTTCTCAAGTTCAGCAATTAGGAGCCCACCTGGAGAACAGGGGAATACTCTTCAAGCTTCAGCAGTCAGGCGCCCACCTGAAAAACAAGGGAAGTACAATTCAAATTCTGTCCTTTAATTTTTAATATTTGATAACATGATGTGCCCAGCCACCACACTGGGGCAGAAATTTTCTTTGTTTGTCGGTTTTGTCGAAGTCAGGAGCCCGCCAGGAGAACAAGGGGATACTTTTTGAGCATTGCAGTCAGGAGCCCGCCTGGAGAACAAGGGAATACTTTTCAAGTTCAGCAATCAGGAGCCCACCTGGAGAACAAGGGAATACTTTTCAAACATCAGCAATCAGGAGCCCGCCTGGAGAATGGAGGCATATATTTCAAATCTCAGCTGTCAAGCATCACTCGGACGAGTGGCGAAACATCTCCAATCACAGTGCAAGGCAACAACGCAAGAATTCCAGTGGAAGAATACAAGTTCAAGGCAACACAAAGAGCAAGATAGAAGACATAGATAGGACTATTCTTATAATTCATAGATCATAGCTTAGGCTAGCTTCTTTTTATTTTTACACGGTGTAATAAGGAGGTCAGCGAGCAGCAGCAGCAGCAGCAACAGTAGTGAAATCACAGCTCCTGGTAGTCCCAGCTACCAAATCTTCCCGAACTACACTGACCTGATTCCTTTTTAGCCAAGGATATGTAGGCAACCTTTGAAGCAAGGTTCGGTCAAACGGTTTTCAATAATGCTTCACACGGAGTAGTCGAACGGGCAAAAATCGCTCGTATCCGCTCACTTATCTTTGCTCGAGAACTCTTCGTGTTCCCGAGAAAAGAGGGGCAGCTGGGAGCACGTGATTTTTGCCCAACATGAACTACTCCCATAAATGCAAACAAAATATTTTCTTTCATTATGTTGCAATTTTGTGGATTTTTGTGACATCTTGTGTTAATTGTTTGCATTTTGTTGGAACATTTTAAATAGTGAAAAATACAAAAATACTTGGCATCTGCATTTAGGAGTTAATTTGAGTTACTTTATAAAGAAGAAAATAACAAAAATGGTCCTTTTGCATTTTTAGTTTTAATTTTGTCTTAGTTTGTGTTTAATTAGAAATTAGTGTATTTGGAAATTGCATAATAATTTTAGAAGTCAATGTGGGTTTTTATTTTTGAATTTGGTATTCAATAAAAATAAGAAAATATAAATACAAATAAAACAAAAAGAAAAAGAAAACAAAGGAAACTAATACAAAGAATTAAAAAAGGCCCGAATTTGGGCCAAGTGTGTCTCCACCCAAATAAGACCCCAAAATCGGACCAGGTGCCCGTCTACCCCAGGCCCAAACCCATTCCCCAATCCGGTCTGCGCTGTTACTTAAACAAACGACCCCGTTTTGATGGCTTTTAATCCCAGCCGTCGAGGATCTCTGATCCAACGGCTGGGAATTGGTTTAATTGTCACATTTAAGTGTCGGATCTCTACCTCCTACCCCCCAGAACCCTTCGTCTTCTTCGTTCATCACAAGCCCTGTAACGCCGTCGTGTTCCGCCGCCGGAAATCGCCCCAATGCGGCGGCCCGTCTCCAAACCACACCAAAATTACACCCTGGATCCCCCTTCCCTTCTTCTATCCAAATCTACCATCAATTTTCCCTAAAACCTACCCTAGGCCGTCGAATATCAAATCATAGAATTTCCGGCCAAAACATCACCTTGTCCAAACACCACCAAATTTACACCATAAGACCGCCTCATTGTCCTCTATCAAACCCCCAAGGTTCTGACCCTCGAATTTGGCCGGAACCGTTCGAATATTGATTTGAATGTTTTTCGGCCAAAACCCTAGTTTCTCCGAATTTCATCAAAAATTGACCCCACATGGTCCCTTTGCTGATGGCGCTCCAATGTCGCTGAGGAAGGGTTAATTTTGAAGAGAAGTCAAAAACAGTGAGTGGTAATTTTCTTTGGTTTTCTTTGAATTCCTTGTTCATTAGTGGTTTAGAGTTTTGTTTTATGTCTTTGAATCATTTGTGCTTTCTGTGTGGATTTGTTCACATAATTGGCGACCTGGGTCTGTTGGTTTAATTTTGTCATTCGGCTGATCTTAGTCATCGTTAGTTAGTCCATAGTCAGTAAGTTTAGTTTGGTTTTCTTTGGATTTTTCATTTTAGTCAGTAAAGTTCCTCTCACTGGATTGATTGGTATTCATGACTAAGTAATTCCGTCTTACTTTAGGTTTTGTTCTTGGTTTGATTTTGTTTGCTGATTAGCTTGATTCAATTTCGTTATTTGATAACCTGACTATAG
>NW_017697486.1:0-2965 GCF_001879085.1 Nicotiana attenuata | reverse complement strand
GTCGCCAGGGTCAGTCTCAGTTTCCTCAGCCGCAACACTCAGGAGGATGCTATGATTGTGGTGAGTATGGTCATATCAGGAGGGCTTGTCCGCGATTAGTGGGTACTCAGTCGCAGTAGCAGGGTTCCCGCGCTATGGTTCAGGCACCAGGTGTTCCACAGCCCGCCCAGCCAGCTAGAGGTGGGGGTAGAGGTGCTAGAGGTGGAGGTAAAGGTCCTAGAGGTAGCTCAGGCCGCCAGGGGTGGAGGCCAGCCAGCGGCAGATCGTCCCAGAGATATGGTTCAGGGTGGTGGGGGCCCGGCCCCGATGTTTTGCTCTTTCAGCCAGGCCCGAGGCTTAGGCTTCTGATGCAGTTATTACATGTACCATTCTGGTTTGTGGCAGAGATGCTTCAGTTTTATTTGATCCGGGGTCTACATACTCGTATGTGTCATCTTATTTTGCACCGTACCTGGTCATGCCTAGTGATTCCTTGAGTGTCCTAGTATATGTGTCTACACAGGTGGGTGATTCTATTGTAGTAGATCGAGTCCATCGTTCTTGTATTGTGGTGATTGGGGGTCTTGAGACTCGTGTAGATCTGTTGCTTCTGGACATGGTTGATTTTGATGTTATATTGGGGATAGACTGGTTGTCACCTTACCACGCTATCTTGGATTGTCATGCCAAGACTGTGACCTTAGCTTTACCGGGTTTGCCTCGTTTAGAGTGGAGAGGGACTCCTGGTCATTCTACCCGTAGTGTTATCTCTTATGTGAAGGCTCGGCGTATGGTCGAGAAGGGGTGTTTGGCCTATTTGGCTTATGTTCGCGATTCTAGTGCTGAGGTCCCTTCTATTGATTATGTGCCCGTTGTTCGGGAGTTTCCTGAGGTATTTCCTTCAGACCTGCCGGGTATGCCACCTGACAGGGATATTGACTTTTGCATTAATTTGGCTCCAGGCACTCAGCCCATTTCTATCCCGCCATATCGTATGGCCCCGCCTGAGTTGAAAGAGTTAAAGGAGCAGTTGCAAGATTTGCTTGAGAAGGGTTTCATTAGACCCAGTGTTTCGCCTTGGGGTGCGCCGGTGTTGTTTGTTAAAAAGAAGGATGGGTCAATGAGAATGTGTATTGATTACCGACAATTGAATAAGGTTACAATCAAGAATAAGTATCCGTTGCCGAGGATTGATGATTTGTTCGATCAGCTTCAGGGTGCCAAGGTATTTTCTAAGATTGACTTGAGATCTGGCTACCATCAGTAGGGCATTCGATGTCCCTAAGACAGCTTTCCGCACTCGGTACGGGCGTTATGAGTTCTTGGTGATGTCATTTGGGTTGACAAATGCCCCAGCAATTTTTATGGATTTGATGAACTGAGTGTTCAGGCCTTACTTGGATTCGTTCGTGATAGTCTTCATTGATGACATTTTGATATATTCCCACAGCCGGGAGGAGCACGAGCAGCACCTTAGAGTGGTTCTTCAGACTCTGAGGGATAGTCAGTTATATGCTATGTTCTCGAAGTACGAGTTCTGGTTGAGTTCAGTTGCATTTCTGGGTCATGTTGTATCAGCAGAGGGTATTCGGGTTGATCCGAAGAAGATTGAGGTAGTCAAGAACTGGCCTAGACCAGCATCAGCTACAAAGATTCGGAGTTTCTTGGGATTGGCAGGCTACTATCGTCGGTTCGTGGAGGGGTTTCATCTATTGCAGCCCCGATGACCAGGTTGACCCAGAAGGTTGCCCAGTTCAGATGGTCGGATGAGTGTGAGGTGAGCTTTCAGAAGCTCAAGACAGCTCTGACTACGACACCGGTGTTGGTTTTGCCCACGGGTTCAGGGCCTTATACAGTTTATTGTGATGCTTCTCGTATTGGACTTGGTGCAGTGTTGATGCAAAATGGCAAGGTCATTGCCTATGCTTCGCGGCAGTTGAAGATTCATGATAAGAACTATCCGGCTCATGATTTGGAGTTGGCAGCCATTGTCCACGCATTGAAGATTTGGAGGCATTATCTGTACGGCGTGGCATGTGAGGTGTTCACAGATCGCAAGAGTCTTCAGTATTTGTTCAAGCAAAAGGAGTTGAATTTGAGGCAGAGGAGGTGGTTGGAGTTGTTGAAGGATTATGATATCACCATCTTATATCATCTGGGAAAGGCCAATGTGGTGGCCGACGCTTTGATTAGAAAGTCAGCCAATATGGGCAGTCTTGCTTATATTCCACTCGGTGAGAGGCCGCTTGCTTTGGATGTTCAGGCCTTGGCCAATCAGTTCGTGAGGTTGGATGTTTCTGAGCCCAGCCGTGTGTTAGCTTGCACAGTTGCTCGTTCTTCATTATTGGAGCGTATCCGTGATCGGCAGTATGATGATCCCCATTTGTGTGTCCTTAGAGACACGGTGCAGCACGGAGGTGCCAAGCAGGTTAGCTTAGATGATGATGGAGTTCCGAGATTGCAGGGTCGAGTTTGTGTGCCTAATGTGGACGGGCTTCGGAAGTTGATCTTAGAGGAGGCCCATAGCTCCAGATACTCTATTCATCCGGGCGCTGCGAAGATGTATCAGGATTTGCGGCAACATTATTGGTGGCGGAGAATGAAGAAGGATATCATTGCATATGTGGCTCGGTATATGAATTGTCAACAGGTTAAGTACGAACATCAGAGGCTCGGTGGTTCATTTCAGAGGATTGAGCTTCCAGAGTGGAAGTGGGAGCGGATCACTATGGACTTCGTTGTTGGACTCCCGCAGACTCGGAAGAAGTTCGACGCAGTGTGGGTTGTTGATAGGCTGACCAAATCAGCGCATTTCATTCCTATGGCAGTCTCCTATTCTTCTGAGAGGTTAGCTGAGATCTATATCCGGGAGATTGTTTGCCTTCATGGTGTGCCCGTGTCTATCATTTCGGACCGAGGTACGCAGTTTACCTTGCATTTCTGTAGAGCAGTTCAGCGAAAGTTGGGCACACGGGGTTGAGGTGAG
>NW_017697485.1:0-2965 GCF_001879085.1 Nicotiana attenuata | reverse complement strand
GCACGGCATCACCCTTCGTGCTCTCCCTCACGTAGCTCTCATCTCATGGCACGGAATGACCCTTCGTGCAAATATAATCAAATCAGAGCACGGAATGTACCTTCGTGCATAAATAGTCAAAACATAGCACGGAATGACCCTTCGTGCAAATATAATCAAGAATAGCACGGAATGTACCTTCGTGCATAAATAGTCAAAACATAGCACGGAATGACCCTTCGTGCAAATATAATCAAGAATAGCACGGAATGACCCTTCGTGCAAATTTCACTCTTCCTCACCCAAATAACAGTCACAACCAAACGGGCAAGAGGAATAAACAAGTAATATGAACTATCCCGGCAAGGAATAACACAAATAACAACCAAGTCCCGGCAAGGGAACAATAACAATATCTTTCACAATCCGGCACGGGCAATACTCACTGTAATCAAACCATCCCGGCAAGGGATTAATCACAACTCTTTTCATTACGTTCATCTCTTACTCAATGGTATTTATCACTCGAGCCAATGCTCCAAAATATTAATATTTCACAACTTATCCTCAAACTCTTCACATTTGCAGAAAAACATGTTGTATCTTGGAAGAGTTCCAAATTACCTCAAAAACAAGTACAAACAAAGACCCACGGTCATGCTAGACTCCGGTGTATAGACACTCGTCACCACGCCTATACACCGTACTCGATCAATTAGCAAATAGCATTCATGATACTCTAATCCTATTCCCTCAAGCCAAAGTTAGATCAAACACTTACCTCGGTCCGAAAATAGCAATCAAGCCTCTAACACCGCCTTTCCTCTTGAATTCGACTCCGAAACAATGATATCTATTCATAATTAATTCAATAATATCAAATGAGGCTCAACAACATAATCCCATAGCCTAGAAATGAATTTCCTACCATTCTTCCAAAAATAGCAAAATCCGACACCGGGCCCACATGGTCCAAACTCGAGGCTCGGACCAAATTCCAATCACCCATAACCCCACGAGTTCAAATATATAATTTGCTTCAAGATCCGACCCCAAATTGAGGTTGAATCGCCCAAAATTTTCAAAAACCTAACTCTACCCAAAAGCCCTAATTTCTACCTTGATTTCATGTTTTTTTAGGCCTAGAATTTAGTGATTAGATGATAAAATAATGAGGAAACGATGTTAGGATTACTTACCCAACGAGTTGTGGAGGAAAGGGAACTTGAATTTCGTCTATGGAGGATTTGAGAGAGAGGTTCGTGTGAAGAAGATGGTAAAATCCCGTAATGGCTACTGTTTTAGGCTTTTAAAATAACTGGGCAAAATTGTTCATCGCGTTCGCGACACCCCGGTCGCGTTCGCGATGAAGGAAAATGGGCAGGCATCGCGTTCACGTAAAGGGGAAGGCGAACGCGTAGAAGAAAATGCTGGGGGGGGGGGGGGTTTCCGAGGTTTGTTCTATGCAAACGCGTAAAAGGCCTCGCGAACGCGATGGAGGGAGCAGCAAGTCTATGCATTCGCGAACATCTGACTGCGAATGCGAAGAGGAAGTCTCTGGGTCCTGAACTTGACTTACGCGATCGCGCTTATGGAGATGCGAACGCGTAGAAGGGGAACACCATGAGCAGTGCGAACGCGAGCCTAAGGCCGCGATCGCGAAGAAGAAAGGCCTGAGCAAAAATTGCAGAAAATCTGCTAACTTTCCTAAGTGTAAAACACCCCTAACCACCTCCGAAACACTCCCGAGCCCTCGGGGCTCCCAACCAGACACACACACTAACTCAATATCATCCTACGAACTTGCTCGAGCGATCAAATCGCTAAATAACATCAAAATCAAAGAATCAACCCCCAAAACTCATAATTTTCATTTCAAAGTTCATAAACCTTCCACTTTAGCAATTTAGGTCCGAAACACGTCAAACGACGTCCGATTTCGACCAAATTACACAGGAAGCGCTTAACGCATATTTAAGACATGTACGGGGCGTCGGAACCAAAATACGAGCCCGATACCTATATTTTCTAACTCATTTTCATTTCCATTTTTCCTTATTAATTTCAGAAAACAATTTATCAGAAAAATTCTTTTACTGGGGTTCTGGACCTCGGATTTCGACTCCGGGCATATGCTCGAGTCCCATATTTTTCTACGGACCTTCCGGGACCGTCACATCACGGGTCCGGGTCCGTTTACCCAAAATGTTAACCAAAGTCAACTATATCAATATTAATATCATAATTCACCAAATTTTTCACAGGATTCATATATTTTAACATAAAAATTTTCCGGCTTCGCGCCCGGAGTGCGCACGCAAATCGAGGCAACCAAAAGTGAGGTTTCCAAGGCCTCGGAAGCACAGGACGAATGAGGAAACAGGTGATGACCCTTTGGGTCGTCACAACACAGTTCCATTAAAATAGGAATATTAACTATTAATCCCTAAACATAAGAAATTTGAATGGAAAGTTAATAATTATTTGTACAAAAATCATGTCTTTTTTCTCTCTTTATCTATTAGCTTTCCTTCTTTTTCTTTTTCTTCGTCTTCTTAGTTTTGTTTTCTACCGAAGCCAATATATTTTTTAAATTTTTTCCATTCATTTTATTTTTAATTATCTTTCTTAAATTTTTCTCTTACTTCTTTCTTCCTTTCTTAACATAAAGCTCTTATTTCGATAATAATATACGTTAATATATACAATACATATATATAAAAATATACTTTGAATTAACACATATAAAATATACAAAACAAATACATAAAAAATACATCTTCAATTAAGATGACACTTAGACATGTGAAATATACATAAAAATATATATCTTAAATTTAATTAAGATGGTATATAAATATACAAAAAATAATATATATATATATATATAATGACACTTGACATATAAAATATACTATACATTAAAAATACCGCTTAAAATAAGATAGCACTTCACAAATAAATATACAAAAAATATATACATAAA
>NW_017697484.1:0-2965 GCF_001879085.1 Nicotiana attenuata | reverse complement strand
AATCCGCTAATAACTCGCTACCGGGTGAACGATACCTGCAACTGCACGCGAGGTGCAGGGAGTAAAGTGAGTACTTCCAACTCAGTGAGTAATAAGAGTAAATAATAACTGAGAGGCAAGAAATCACGTAAGAGCACTCCATCATGCTATATAGGACAGTACAACCCTTTGAGAAAACAGTAAAACCGTGAAAAATCCTTTAGAAAATATCTGGCTCAGTTTAAAAACCTCTTTTGAAAATATCATTTTCCAACAGTCAAGCAAATGAATGCGTAATCAGATAGTGCAAGTCCGCACATAAGTCAGCCCCTCGGGCACCCGCTTTTGCGGAACCGCTTCTGCGGTCCGTTTCCGTAGAAGCGGAAATATCAGATGACAGCAGCAACAGACCTGAAGCAAACTTTAAAAACTCTCGTTTAATCACTTGAATTCACCCCGAGGCCCCCGGGACCTCAACCAAAAACACCAACACATCCTAATACCTTATTCAAACTTGTTCCAATCCTCAAAACACTTCAAACAACGCTAAAACCATCAAATCACATCGGATTCAAGCCTAAGTTTCTTAAAAACTTCCGAATTACGCATTCGATCAAAAACCAACCAAACGAGGTCCGAATGACCTGAAATTTTGCACACACATCGCAAATCACATATCGAAGCTACAGCAACTCTCGGAATTCCATTCCGACCCTCGGATCAAAATCTCACCCATCAACCGAAATTCGCCAAAAATACCAACTTCGCCAATTCGAGCCTAATTCTACACCGGACTTCCAAAATCAATTCCGATCACGCTCCTAAGTCACAAATCATCCCCCGAAGCTGACCGAATCACCGGAAATCACATCCGAGCCTTCTAACTCATAAGTCAACATCCGGTTGACCTTTCCAACTTAAGCCTTCCTTAAAGAGACTAAGTGTCTCATTTCCTATCCAAACCAATTCAATTCAACTATAACTCACTCGTTGCTGATAATGAAACATGAAGAAGCAGTAAATGGGGGAAACGGGACTGTAATACATGAGATGACGGGTCGGGTCGTCACAGTCTTCTTCAAGAATAACTCTTCCAAGAGACTTAAGTTCATTTGTCAGGGTAGTGAACCTTGTGTACATCTCTTGAATGGTTTCTCCATCTTTCATAGTGAAATTCTCATATTGAGAATATAGCAATGTTCCTCTGGATCTCTTCACTTGAGGTGTTCCTTCATGAGCCACTTGCAAAGTGTCCCATATCTCTTTTGTAGTAGTATAGCTTTGGATCCTGCTGTATTCATCTGGACCCAGTCCACACACAAGCCATTTCTTGGTCTTAGCATTTTTCTCCCATATTTTCAAATCTTCAGCAGTACAATGAGCCCTTGTTTTTGGCACTTCCACTCCTTCCTCATTTTTAGTTGCCAAAGGACCATCGGTGACTATGTCCCAGAGTTCATAGTCTTCTCCTATGATGTGATCCTTCATCCTATTCTTCCACCATGAGTAATACTGTCCATTGAACAGTGGAGGCCTGGCAGTGGATTGCCCTTCCCAGTTCCCAGGTGGTGCACTCATGTTGATCTTTTCCTAAGGTGTTAGCCTCTTCAAGGATAACCCGCTCTGATACCAATTGATGTTCCAAACGTCAATACCACACAAGAGGGGGGGGGGTTGGATTGTGTGGTACCGAACTTTCGTATCTAGAAGAACCTGATTCTTCTAGGTGTTCTAACTACTACTGTTGTCGGAAGTTAAATATAAAAAATAAAAGAACACAAGGATTTTTACGTGGAAAACACCTGGCTCAAAAGGTGAAAAAACCACGACCTACTACTTAGTAGGATTTTCCCAAACATCCACTAAACTCAAATGAGCCAAAAAACAGCATTTACAAAACTCTTTTAAACCTAAGGATTAACTCTAATCCCAGTGTGGCACACGGCCTCAACTGTTGTGACACTTTCAAGTTAACTCTAACTTGAATACTCAAAGTACCTAATACAATTGCTTCTATGAAAGCTGGAAAGGTATAAGTTTTAAATCACCTACTACAATTGAACTAGAATAAGAATAAACACAATGGAACTGGTTTTTCTATCTTGTTCAAGTAGCTGCAGGCGTGCACACTCAATCTCACATAAATTGCTTGCAACATAGCCTTGCTTTTTTGCTCTCAATTTTGCTTAACTTCAGCGTATGTGCATACCTGTAAAAGAGAACAACTCAGTTATTTATTAGATTAGTAATTAGAGTTGGATTGTAACTCAATTTCTGATCCTCCATTGAGTTTGAGTCCTAGACCAATCCAAACTACAACCCTTATCCGGATGTGTTCTCTTCTTATAAGGAGACATCTTTTCCTTATCCCATATGCAATCTTTTCGATCAGGTCAGAAGATATTCAGAAGATATTGCTGCTTGATCCCTAAGGACTTATCTTCTTCACGTGCATCTCATGTGCATGAGCCATAACAACTGTGTCTCCTAAGATGGACCTGGTCCTTCACTGAGTTCATTTGTCATTCTTCAGAACTTCAACTGATCTTGGGCCAACAAATTCCCCCTTTTTGATGATGACAAACTCTGTGCTTGTACTGATCAGAGAACCTGTGGAAATCAGCTAAATATCATCACTTGAAAACTTTAACTTATCATTTAGGGCCAGATTTAATTAGGTCATAAACATCACTGTTCAGAAAAATAGTTTTTAAGCACAATACACAATATCTTCCCCCTTTTGGTATCATCGAAAAGTTGCATAAACATGTGAATCCCAGAATATTAATCATTACTCATGCCACTGGGGCAACTGCAAGTGAAAGCATGATTTAGTTAATCAAAAATCAACTTGACAAATATAACTATTAAGAGCAGAATCATCATAAAACAAGAGAAATGCAAATTGTCATTGATAAGGCAGTGCTTCTATAAGACAGTCCACAAAAAGAAAGAACAAAAACAACCAACCATGAGCAAAAACAAG
>NW_017697483.1:0-2966 GCF_001879085.1 Nicotiana attenuata | reverse complement strand
AGCACAGGCTATAAAAGCAAGTAAAGTAAGGCAAATATGAAAGAGAATCCAAATCAAGTATTTAAGTAAAAATCCGGGTTTCAACAATTTGCTCAAGTACGCGCTCGTCAGCTCACGTACAAGGCATTCAATTACCAATTATCACATCCTAAGGGACGAAGTCCCCCACACAAGGTTAGGCAAGCCACTTACCTCGAACCGGTGCGAAGTCAACTAGGGAACGATGCCCTTGCCATGAGTATCCGACTCCAAATGGCCCAAATCTATTCAATTAAATTACAAATCGTAAATAATATTGCAAACAACTGATTCCACTATTGAAATTAAAGCTAAGGCGCGAAAATAGGTGAAATGACCAAAACGCCCCTCAGGCCAACGTCTCGGAACCGAATAATTTTTACATTTTCAGAAACCTCGTACTCTCAGGAGTCTAACCATATAAAAATCTCAGAAATCGAAGGTCGAATGCTCCCTCAAAACCCAATAGCTTAGTCAATGAACTTTCACCCAAATTCTTCCATTTTTGATCCTTAATTCGAATTTAAAAGGTGGATTTAACTACTAAATGATAGAATATAATTAGAAAGGATCATAGAAATGTTACCCAATAATCTCCTCTCCAAAATCCTCTCAGAATCGCCCTTGCCCGAGCTCAAAAATTGGTTTTCAAACTTATAAAATTAAACCCTCGAAATTTCCTATTTCTGCCCAGACATTTCCGCTTCTGCGGACAAGGGACCGCTTATGCGGTCCCGCTTAAGCGGCAAAATAACCGCTTCTGCGGTTTCTCATTAAAGGGGGAAATTCCGCTTTTGCGGACACATGACCGCTCCAGCGGTTCCGCTTTTGCGGAAAGATGACCGCTTCTGCGGTCTCTGAGGGGAAGCAAAAAATAATCGCTTCTGCGATGAGGAAGCCGCTTCTGCGGCTCCACTTCTGCGGTTCCCAAACCGCAGAAGCGAAAATACCAGAAGGGAAAACATACCAGCTGCAACAACTTAGAAAATTTCCCCGTTAACCACCCGAAATCATCCCGAGGCCCCCGGGGCCTCAACCAAAAGCACCAATACCACCTAATACCCTATTCGAACTTGCACCAATCCTCAAAACACCTTAAACAACACCGGAAGCCCGATTAAATCGAGGATTCAAGCCTAAGAACTTCAAATTCTAACCAAATACGCTTTCCATCAAAAACCTAACCAAACCTCGTCCGAATGACCTGAAATTTTGCACACACATCCCAAATGACATGACGGAGCTACAGCAACTTCCGAAATTTAAATCCAACCCTCGGATCAAAAACTCACTATCGGACCGGAAACTTCTAAAATCCAAACTTCGGCATTTCAAGCCTAAATGAGCTACGGACCTCCAAATAACATTCCGAACACGCTCCCAACCCCGAAATCACCTAACGGAGCTAACGAAACCATCGGATTTCCATTCCGAGGTCGTCTTCACACTGTTACGAATACGAACCATTTTTCAACTCTTAAACTCTCATTTAGGGACTAAGTGTCCCAAAACACTCCGAATCCTAATATCGAACGTCCCGGCAAACCAAAATAGCAGAAATGAACTTAGGGAAAGCAGTTAATGGGGGATCGGGGCGTAAATTCCAAAAACGACCGGCCGGGTCGTTACATCCTCCTACACTTAAACATTCGTTCGACCTCGAACGAGCATAGAGAACATACCTGAAGAAGTGAAGAGATGAGGGTACTGGCTGCGCATATCCTGCTCGGTCTCCCAAGTCGCCTCCTCGGCCGGCTGACCCCGCCACTGAACCTTTACTGAAGCTATGTTCTTTGACCTCAACTTTCTGATCTGCTTGTCCAAAATAGCCACTGGCTCCTCAATATAGGATAGATCCTTGTCCAACTGGATTGAACTGAAATCCAACACGTGCGACGGATCACCGTGATACCTCCGGAGCATCGAAACATGAAACACCGGATGGACTCCGGCCAAGCTGGGAGGTAAGGCAAGCTCATAAGCAACCTCCCCAACTCGCCTCAAGATCTCAAAAGGGCCAATAAACCTCGGACTCAGCTTCCCTTTCTTTCCAAACCTCATGACGCCCTTCATAGGCGAGACCCGAAGCAGAACCCGCTCACCAACCATATATGAAATATCACGAACCTTCCTGTCCGCGTAACTCTTCTGCCTAGACTGGGCTGTACGGAGTCTGTCCTGAATCACCTTGACCTTCTCCAATGCATCCTGAACCATCTCTGTGCCCAGTAGCCTGGCCTCACCCGGCTCAAACCAACCCACCGGAGATCTACATCTCCTGCCATATAAAGCCCCATACGGCGCCATTTGAATGCTAGACTGATAACTGTTGTTATAAGCAAACTCCGCCAATGGCAAGAAATGATCCCAAGACCCCCCAAACTCAATCACGCACGCACGGAGCGTGTCCTCAAGAATCTGAATGGTGCGCTCGGACTGTCCGTCCGTCTGGGGGTGAAAAGCTGTGCTCAACTCCACCCGAGTGCCTAACTCCTGCTGCACAGCTCTCCAGAACCGCGATGTAAATTGAGTACCTCTGTCTGAGATGATAGAAACTGGAATACCATGCAACCGGACGATCTCCCTGATATAGATCTCCGCCAACCGCTCCGATGAATAAGTGGTACACACAGGTATGAAATGAGCGGACTTGGTCAGCCGGTCCACAATAACCCAGATGGAATCAAACTTCTTCAAGGTCCGTGGAAGTCCGGATACAAAATCCATGGTGATGCGCTCCCATTTTCACTTCGGAATCTCTATCTGCTGGAGCAACCCACCCGGGTGCTGGTGCTCATACTTCACCTGCTGGCAATTAAGGCATCTAGACACATAACCAACTATATCCTTCTTCATCCGCCTCCACCAGTAGTGCTGCCTCAGGTCCTGATACATCTTCGCGGACCCGGATGGATGGAATACCGCGAACTATGGGTCTCTGCTAGAAT
>NW_017697482.1:0-2967 GCF_001879085.1 Nicotiana attenuata | reverse complement strand
AAGAAATCACGTAAGGCACTCCATCATGCTATATAGAACAGTGACACTCTTTGAGAAAAACAGTAAAACCGTGAAATCCTTTAGAAAATATCTGGGCTCAATTAAAACCTCTTTTGAAAATATCTTTCTCAACAGTTAAGCAAATGAATGCGAAACAGATAGTGTAAGTCAGCACATAAGTCAGCCCCTCGGGCACAACACTCTATTAACAAATAACACCAGGGTATCAGGTGAACAGTGCAAGAAGTAGCATGGGTGCCAATGGAATGAGAGTGCTGAATGTCATGACACGTAATACATCCAGGAACCAATGCATGAGTGCAATGCAATGCATATGACCGCTGCGGCGTGCAGCCCGATCCATCCATATTTAACGTCGACGGCGCTCACTGGGGGTGTGTACAGACTCCGGAGGGGCTCCTACAGCCCAAGCGCAATAATCAAGCCATCTCGTGGCATCAACCAGGCCCTCGGCCTCAATATCAATACAGTACCGCTGCGGCGCGCAGCCCGAGCCAACCATGCATCCAGAAATCACTATAACACTGCTGCGGCGCGCAGCCCGATCCATGCTCAGTCCAGAAATGCACATAAGCCACTTGGGCAATATTAAAATAATAGTTCTCAGCTCAAAACGTCAATAAAATATTGTTTAAGTTTTCAAATCTTAGAAAAAAAATGGCTGAGTTTGCAAAACAGTATTAAAACCCTGGACTGAGATCAAATAATACGCAAGTAATGCGAAAACAGTGATATCAATCCCTGAAGGATTCACATAGTTGGCACGAAGCCCAAACATGGCAGTCAGCTCAAATTATGCTGATAACAAGTAGTTTCAGTCAAATACGCGATAAAAATCAACAACCCGGGACGGACCAAGTCACAATCCCCAATGGTGCTCTACCCCACGCTCACATCCGGCGTGCAAGTCACCTCAATACAGCACTATGATGTGCAAATCCGGGGTTTCAAACCCTCAGGATATCATTTACAAGTATTACTCACCTCGAACCGGTGAAATCTCTAGCTCGCGACGCCTTTGCCCCTCAAACCTGCCTCCACGCGCGTCGAATCTATCCAAAATCAGAGCGAATACATCACAATATGCTAAGGGAACAATACCCAAGCGAACACAATGTAAAAAAATAGCAAAATTTCGAAACTAGCAAAACCCGAGCCCCGGGCCCACTTCTCGAAAAATTACAAAACTCACATCAATGGATTCCTCATCTCGCCACGAGTCTATACATATCAAATTTACCAAAATCCGAGCTCAAATGCTCCCTCAAATCCCAAATTTAAATCTCAAAATCCCAAGCCCTAGTTCATCATTTTTTGGGCTTAATTCCATGAATTCTAGGTTAATTTCACATAATAATCATGTTTTTAACTCAAAAATCTTACCTCCAATAAACTCCAGTCGAAGCCCTCTTCAATTTCTCCCAAAAAGCTCTCAAGATGCTCAACAATGGTGGAAAAATATCCCAAGCTCGCGGATGAAAATGATATTTTAAAACCCTTCTGCCCAGGCCATTTTTCGCTTCTGCGGTCCCGTTTACGCTTATGCGGGACCGCTTCTGCGGCCTTCTCTCCGCTTCTGCGGATCATCTTAAAAATCCAAAAACCGCTTCTGCGGTAAAACTTTCGCTTATGCCGACCCGCCTATGCGGATAATTTTCCGCTTCTGCGGAAAATGCTCGACCTTAGCCCTATCGCACCTGGGACGTCTGCCCCGCTTCTGCGCAACCGCATCTGCGGTTTTCTTTCCGCAGATGCGGAAATACCTGCTGCTATCAAAAACCTGCAATTCCAAACTTCAAATTTCATTCCGATAGCTATCCGAAATCACTCGAGGCCCTCGGGACCTCAACCAAAAGTGCCAACCCATCCTAAAACATCATACGAACTTGTTCCAATCATCAAAACACATCTACTAACACCAAAATCATCAAATTACATCGAATTCAAGCCTAAGTTCTTCAAAAACTTCCGAAATTCGCATTCGATCAAAAACCCGACCAAAACACCTCCGAATGATCTGAAATTTTGCACACACATCCAAAATCATATAACGAAGCTACTGCAACTCTCGGAATTCCATTCCGACCCTCGGATCAAAATCTCACCCATCAACCGGAATTCGCCAAAATACTAACTTCGCCAATTCAAGCCTAATTCTACACTGTACTTCCAAAATAAATTCCGATTACGCTCCTAAGTCACAAATCATCCCCCGAAGCTAACCGAATCACCGAAAATCACATCCGAGCCCTCTAACTCAATAGTCAACATCCGGTTGACTTTTCCAAAACAAACCTTCCTTGAAGAGACTAAGTGTCCCATTTCCATCCAGAATCAATCCAAATCAACTCATTCACACAAGACTCGTATAATAACACATAAGGAAACCAAAAATGGGGAAAACGAGGCGGGAACTCACGTGACGGTGTAACGACCCGGCCGGTCGTTTTTGGAAATTTCGCCCCAATTCCCCATTAACTGTTTCCCCTAAGTTCATTTCTGCTATTTTGGCTTGCCGGGATGTTCGGTGTTGAGTTTTGGAGAGTTTTGGGACACTTAGTCCCTAAATGAGATCTTAAGAGTTGAAAAATGGTCCGTAATCAGAACAGTGTGAAGATGACCTCGGAATGGAAATCCGATGGTTCCGTTAGCTCCGTTAGGTAATTTCGGGGTTGGGAGCGTGTTCGGAATGTATTTTGGAGGCTCGTAGCTCATTTAGGCTTGAAATGCCGAAGTTTGAATTTTTGAAGTTTCCGGTCCGATAGTGAGTTTTTGATCCGAGGGTCGGATTGGAATTTCGGAAGTTGCAGTAGTTCCGTCATGTCATTTGGGATGTGTGTGCAAAATTTCAGGTCATTCGGACGAGGTTCGGGTAGGTTTTTGATCGAAAACGTGTTTGGTTGGAATTTGAAGTTCTTAGGCTTGAATCTTTGATTAATTCGGGTT
>NW_017697481.1:0-2967 GCF_001879085.1 Nicotiana attenuata | reverse complement strand
CAAGTAAGGCTAGTTGAGTTGACCTCGGCGTGCCCTTCTTCTACGACCGACCTCATTAGCTGTACCACCTTTTCGGACTCGAGCTCGTCGTCCTCGACTGTCGAGCCCAGATTGGCGAGGGCATCGGCCTCGCTGTTTTGATCTCGGGGTACGTGTTGGAGAGTCCATTCTTTGAATTTGTGCAGGGTGTTTTGGAGTTTGTCGACATACCTTTGCATCCGGCTCTCCCTGGCCTCGAACGTTTTGTTCGTCTGATTTACCACAAGAAGAGAATCGCACTTGGCTTCGATCACTTCGGCGCCGAGGCTCCTGGCTAATTCTAAACCTGCAATCATAGCCTCATACTCGGCTTCATTGTTAGTCAACCTCCTCGTCCGTATAGACTGCCTAATGACGTCCCCGGTAGGAGGTTTTAGTATGATCCCCAATCCCGACCCCTTTACGTTCGAAGCTCCGTCCGTGAACAATGTCCATACTCCGGACGGAGTCCCCGAGCTCAGCAGGAGCTCTTTTTCGACCTGGGGAATAAGGGTCGGTGTGAAGTCGGCGATAAAATCAGCCAATACTTGCGACTTAATCGAGGTTCGAGGTCGATATTGGATATCGTACTCGCTAACCTCTATGGCCCACTTGGCCAGCCGGCCGGACAATTCGGGCTTATGCATGACATTTCTTAATGGGTATGTAGTTACAACATGTATGGGGTGACTTTGGAAGTATGGCTTCAATTTTCTTGAGGCACTAATTAGGGCTAATGCCAATTTTTCTAGGTGAGGATACTTCGTTTCCGCTTCCCCTAGTGTCCTACTTACGTAGTAGATGGGGAACTGGGTGCCATGTTCTTCCCTAACTAGGACCCCACTGACGGCTACTTCCGATACGGCCAAGTATAGGTATAGAGGCTCTCCGATTTTCGGAGTATGCAACAAAGGTGGATTAGAAAGGTACCTTTTGAGTTCCTCTAGGGCGTGCTGGCATTCTGGTCCCCACGTGAAATCATTCTTCTTCTTTAGAAGATTGAAAAATTGATGGCTCCTATCCGAGGATCGGGATATGAACCGGCCTAGAGCAGCTATGCGCCCGGTGAGCCGTTGGACGGCCTTTACGTTATCGACAATCTTTATGTCCTCGATTGCCTTAATCTTATCCGGATTGATCTCGATTCCCCTGTTGGACACCATAAATCCTAGGAACTTTCCGGATCCGACCCCGAACGCGCATTTCTCCGGGTTCAGCTTCATGTTATATTGCTTTAATATAGCAAAAGTTTCCTGCAAATGGCTAAGATGTTCCTCTGCGCGCAGGGATTTAACTAACATATCATCAATATAAACTTCCATGGTTTTGCCTAATTGATTCTCGAACATCTTGTTAACTAGGCGTTGGTAGGTGGCCCCGGCGTTCTTTAACCCGAAGGGCATCACGTTATAGCAGTAAGTGCCATACTTAGTGATGAAGGACGTTTTTTCCTGATCGTCCTTATCCATCCGGATCTGATTATATCCGGAATAGGCGTCGAGAAAACTTAGCGTCTCGTGGCCGGCCGTGGCATCGATCATTCGATCGATGTTAGGCAAAGGAAAGGAATCCTTGGGGCAAGCTTTATTTAGATCTTTATAATCTATACACATTCTTAATTTATTACCCTTTTTGGGTACTACAACTACGTTGGCTAACCATTCGGGGTATTTAACTTCCCGGATGGACCCTATGTTTAATAGCTTAGTTACCTCCTCGTGGATGAAAGCCTGCTTGACCTCGGATTGGGGCCTTCTCTTTTGTTTGACTGGCCGGAATTTTGGGTCTGTGCTCAACTTGTGAGTCGTGACCTCCGGGGGTATGCCTGTCATATCCAAATGGGACCAAGCAAATACATCTTCGTTAGCAGTAAGAAAAGAAAGCAAATTTTTCCTGAGCTCGGTAGTTAAACCCGAGCCCAGGTATACCTTTCGGTCTGGCGCACTCGAACGAATAGGGATCTGTTCCAGCTCTTCGACCGTTGATTTGGTGGCATCGGACTCATCCGGAGTCACGAAAGATCGGGGAAGGAAGAAGTCTTCTCCGAAGGTAGATTCTGGTTCAGCCTCTTTTACCGGAGGCTTACACTTTGACTGCTATTTTGCCTTGGACACCTCATCTACTGCGAACATCTCTCTTGCGGCGCATTGCTCCCCGTACACAGTGATGACCCCCTCGGCAGATGGGAATTTCAGCATTTGGTGCAGCGTGGACGGTACGGCCCCGATGTCGTGTATCCAAGGTCTTCCGAGCAGGGCGTTGTACCTCATATCGCCCTTAATAACACAGAACTTGGTCGCTTTTGTAACTCCGCCCACGTCGATCATCAGAGTTATTTCCCCTCGTGTTGTCTCCGTAGCCATATTAAATCCATTCAATACTCTTACCTCAGAAATTATCTGCCCTGTCAGTCCCAACTGTTCGACGACCCACGACCGAATTATGTTAGCCGAGCTTCCGGGATCGACCAAGACACGCTTGACTTTAGTGTCTCGGACCATCATGGATATTACCAAAGCGTCGTTATGGGGTTGTGCTGGTCCATCGATTTCCTCGTTGCTAAAACACAGTGTTCCCTCTGGTGCATAATCCCTGATCCGCTTCTCCCTTGTGATCGATATCTTGGTACGTTTCAGTATTGGTACTTGAGGTGCGTCTTCCCCTCTAATTATCATGTTTATGGTGTGCCGGGGTTCCTTCCTATCGGCTGGTCGATCTCGATTTTCGTAATGATTTTTGGCCCGATCACTGAGAAATTCTCGAAGGTAACCTTCATCGAGCAACCGGGCAACTTCCTCCCGCAGTTGCCTGCAATCTTCGGTTCTGTGGCCATGTGTGTTGTGGTACTTACATATTAACTTGGGATCCCTCCTCGATGGATCGGACTGTACGGGTTTGGGCCATCGGGCTTCTTTGATACGTCCGATCGCCGACACCAGGTAGCCGAAT
>NW_017697480.1:0-2967 GCF_001879085.1 Nicotiana attenuata | reverse complement strand
AAATTCGAATTTAAATTAAAAATACAATTTATCTTTTTTTATCATGTTATCATACTTAATTCGGTTAATGATGATATGAAATCATGTTAGAAACTTTTGTTATTTTTTATAATTATTTAAATACTACTTTGCCTCTAGCAAAAAAAAAAAAAAAAAACTACTCCATATAACTATAAAACTCTTTCACATTTAAAATCTTATACGTATAGTTCTTTGAAACACTGTAGCTAGATTTGAATAAAACGAAATCTTTTAAAACAAATGTAATATATAGGGTACACGTCTATGTTTATCTAAACAACAAAAAAGAGTTTACAAAACCAAATAAAAGCTTGCTTACATATATAATAAAGTAAGCATACATGCTGGAGAAAGAAACATCACAAAATCAGTCAATATTAAAAAAAAGTTGTTTCTTTTTTCTTCTTGAAGAATATTTTTTGAAGAGTCAATTTGCATAACTGGTGTCACGATCCGGATTTTCCCACCATCGGAGTCGTGATGGCGCCTACTCGTGGTAGCTAGGCAAGCCAACTTATTTACCTTCCCATCACTAAGCAATTATTTTTAACAGTTTATAGCATCAATGTAGAACATGAAATTTAATAATAATAATAATAATAGCGGAAGTCTAATTCATAAGTCTGAATCAAAACGCGGAATAGTCAACAATAGCCTCTACCCAAGATTTGGTGTCACATTACTCACGAACCACTAAGAATAAACTAAATACAAAGGTCTGAGAGAAATATAACAACTGTCTGTCTCGAAAACAATGAGGCAACAGTCAAAAGGAAAATATAAAGAAGAGACGCCGGGCCTGCGGACGCCTGCAAGGCTACATCAGTCTCGTGAATAGGAAAGTCTGCTCCCGAACTACTGCTGCTGCTGCGCCTCAAAACCTGGACCTGTACAAAAATGCACAGAAGTGTAGCATCAGCACAACTGACCCCATGTGCTGGTAAGTGTCTAGCCTAACCCCGACGAAGTAGTGACGAGGCTAGACTGGACATCACATAAACCTGTGCAGTTATAAATATACAGCGGGAATCGAATATCAAGTAATTAACAACAAGGGGAGGGAGACATGCTAAGGGGAGATACAATATTAACAGCAATCCAGAGTAACAACTAAAACAGCTTAGGTTCACAATGAACAAAGAATCAATACTCAAATACAAACACATAGCCTCAATAAATGTTGCGGCGTGCAACCCGCTCCATAATTACTATTGTTGCGGCGTGCAACCCGCTCCACAAATACCACTGTTGCGGCGCGCAACCCGACCCATATTATTTATCATGTATCATTGTTGCGGCGCGCAACCCGATCCTCAATATCATTGTTGCGGCGCGCAACCCGATCCTCAGTATCATTTAACAGTCCGACTCCCCAAACAACAGTCACAATTAAGGGGCATAAAAATAAGTAAATATTTGACAAACATCCCGGCAAGGGAATAACCAACAACGCTTTCTCTTTCTTACTTTTCTTATCTTATAATTCACTCTACTATTTTGAGCCAACGCTCCGAAGAATCAAGTCATTTCGTATGATTTCAATATTCGTATCACAATTCGAGCCTACAAATGATCATATTACCGTTCACATGCTATTCACAACATATAGAAATCCTCCAATAAACACGGAGTTCACAACCAAGTCATGATAATCACGTTATAAGGACTCACGGTCATGCTAGACACCAATATATAGATACTCGTCACCATGCCTATACATCGTACTCGATCACATAGCAATTAGCAACAAGACTCAACTCCTATTCCCTCAAGCTAGGGTTAAACCAAACACTTACCTCAAAGCCTTGAAATCCACTTAATCCTCAACTATTGCTTTACCTCGCGGTTCCACCTCCAATTCGCTCGAATCTAATCACAAATTGCTCAATTACTTTAATAAACATTATATGAATCAATTTGGATGCATAAAAAATGAGTTTCCCAAGTTTTTCCCAAAAATTCCAAAATCGCCCCCGGGCCCACGTGGTCAAAACTCGAGGTTCGAACCAAAATCCGGTTACCCATTCCCCCACGAGTTCAAATAGATAATTTGTTTTGAAATCGGACCTTAAATCGAGGTCCAACTCCCCAATTTATGGAAAACCTAGGTTCCACCCAAAAACCCCAATTTCACCCATGAAAATCCTTGATTTCAAGTGGAAAACATGTTTAATGATGTTAAAAGTTGAAAGAATTGAGTAAAAATCAACTTACAAATGATTTGGGATGAAGTTTGCTCTTGAAAAATCGCCTATGGTGTTTGGGTTTTGAAAGAATGGTGAAAAGTGATGAAAATTCGACTAAGTATAAAATTTGCTGGGCCTCGGATATGGGAATTGCGAACCATGGTTCGCAATTGCGAAAAAAACAGGGCTGGGAATTGCGACATTCTTAGTTCGCATTTGCGAACCCATGTCTGGTGGCCAGGTTTCTCTTTTGCGTACATTCGATCGCATTTGCGACCAGGGCCACTTCGCATTTGCGAGCCAATGGATCGCATTTGCGATCCCAAGCCTTTTCCCCAGACTTCGCATTTGAAAAGTGTTGATCGCATTTGCGACAGTGCCCTATTTTCCCAGACTTCGCAATTGCGAAGCAATGCTCGCATTTGCGAGCTCGCAATTGCGAGTCTTCCCTTCGCATTTGCGAAAATTGCAGAAGCCAGCATACCAGATTTTTTAAAACATGAGAAATGCAATCCGATGCCTATCCAAAACTCACCCGAGCCCTCGGGGCTCCAAACCAAACATGCATACAACCTCAAAAACATCCTACGGACTTGCTCGTGCGATCAAATCGCCAAAATACATCAAAATCATTGAATCAAGCCTCAAAACACATGATTTTTCTTCTAAACTTCATAAACTTTCAAACTTGGAACTTATAGTCCGAAACACGTCAAACAACGCCCGATTTCGACCAAACTTTACAGAAAGCGCTTAACAC
>NW_017697479.1:0-2968 GCF_001879085.1 Nicotiana attenuata | reverse complement strand
TTGTGAAGGCAAGGGCATGCCATTTTATAGGCAAACAAGGGGTAAGCATCAGATTATAAGTATTTCATTTAGGCCCCTTAACTTGTTGGCTTGTGACTCAAGTAAGTATGCACATTTTCTGAAATTCTAGTTTACCCCCATCTCTAGAAGGTTCTAGTAGTTTCAGATAAAACCTACACACTTCTGCCTAATTCTATTTACCCAAACACCCTTGAACATTTCCTGGAATTACTCCCCTAGGTCACCATTAACCTATCCCTTTTTTAATTAAACAAGGTCAATTAAAATCAACCAAAGAACCAAGAAGAACCATTAACTAAAATTCTGAATTCTAACAAAACTGGATCCGCTTATGAACTAACAGGATGAAATCAAATTTCACTTAAACTAAATCAAGCATTAAGTATGGCCTAAAGGGTCAATTAAAACTAAAGCAAAACCGAACTACACATAGCAGACTTTATGCTAATCACTAATCAATTTATTTAAAATTTCAACAATCATGCAGAAAATAAACCAAATAAACTATTGATTCTTTACAAATAGAAAACAAGACCTAAGTTAATTAATCCTAGCAAAATAGTGATCAAGGAACAGAAACACATGAAGAAGAGAAGAGAAAAAATAACTAAGAAAGACTCACTTACGATGTCTAGGGTTCTGCTTCTTATTATGGTAACAGTCGAGTGATGAACGCCTTAAGTGGTAGAATATTCATGCAGACGATGATGGTATCATATTGTGCCAATTTGGTATGACTTGGGGTATTTAGGGCTTCGCCGGAAAATCTTCAAATTAATATTCAAACCGTTCTAGGCATATTCGAGACAAACTAACCGGGGATTTGGATAGGGGAAGGGAAGGCGATTCATTGGTGTAAATTTGGGCCGGTTTGGGTGAATTGGTGTCATGGCCGGAAAAATTTCAAACCTATATTCGAGGCTTTAGGGTAAGATTCGAGGGAAGCCATTGACGGATTTGAGAAGAGGATGAGAAGGGAAACAAGGGGTGTTAATTTGGGGCTCGTTGATGGTGGCGCCTCCATCGCAGGCGGTGGGGAATTAAGGCGGCTCTGGTAGGGTTTTGGTGTAAGGTCTCTGATGAGACGAAAGGAGGGAGATGAATGAGAGGGGTAGGGGGGAATTTCAGACATATAAGTATTAAAAGATGGGGATTTCTGGACCGTCAGATGAGATAACCTCGACGGTCCAGATCTGTTTGGACTTTAAACGGCGTCGTCTGATATGGAGGAGGGGCAGGCCGGGTTGATAGGGTGTGGGCTTGGTCCGGTTTTGGGAAAGGGATCAGTTTTGGGCTTGGAATTATTTAATTTGCAAATGGCCAAAATTTGGATTTCTTCTATGTTATTTTCCTTTTTGATTTTGTTTTCTTTTTTTCTCTATTTGTTATTTTATTTTGTATTTTTGTATGTATTTTGATTTTATTAAAAATGCTCACAATCAACTTAACACTAAAAATTAGATTTCCTAATTAATTCCTAATTAAAAGAAAAATACAAACTAATACCAATTTAAACTAAAAAATGCAAAACGGACCATTTTGTTATTTTCTTTGCATTTTGTTCCAAACACAAATTAACCTCTGATTAATACTAAAATATGAAATAATATCCTAAATGCAAATGTATTTTTTTATTTTCATATGAATTATCATGCAATCAATTAACACCAAATTCCACAAAATTCAAAAAAATTTGTAAAATCATTTTATTTGAAACTTTTGGAATAATTTGCTTAGGGCAAAAATCACGTGCTCACAGCTGCCCCTCTTTGCCCGGAAACACGAAGAGTTTTCGTGCAAAGATAAGTGAGCGGAAACGAGCGATTTTTGCCCGTTCGCATATTCCGTGTGAAGCATTTTTAAAAGAGTTGACCGCACCCTGCTTCAAAGGTTGCCTACATATCCTGGGCTAAACAGGAATCAGGTCAGTGTAGTTCGGGAATGTCTAGTAGCTGGGACTACCAAGAGCTGTGATTTCGCTGCTGTTGCTGCTGCTACTGCTCGCTGACCTCCTTATTACACCGTGGTAAACCAAAAGAAGCTAGCCTAAGCTATAATCTATGAATTACAAAAGATCCTATCTATGCCTTCAAACTTGCTCTTGTGTTGCCTTGAACTTGTATCTTGTGTTCTTCCGATAGGATTCCTGTTGTTGTCTTGCATTGTGATTGGCGATGTTGTTGCCACTCCTCCGAATGATGCTTGATTGTTACCATTTGAAATATGTGTCCATTTTCCAGGCGGGCTCCTGACGCTTGAAAAGTATGCCTCCGTTCTCCAGGCGGGCTCCTGACTGCTGAAATTTGTATGCCTCTGTTCTCCAGGCGGGACTCCTGACTTCAACAAAATAAACAACAAGGAAAATTCTCTGCCCCAGTTTGATAACTGGGTACAGCATGTTATCAAATATTAAGAGCTAAAATTGAATTGTACTTCCCTTGTTCTTCAGGTGGGCGCCTGATCGCTGAACTTGAAAATATTCCCTCGTTCTCCAGGTGGGCTCCTGACTGCTGAAATTGAAAAGTATTCCCTTGTTCTCCAGGTGGGCTCCTGACTGCTGAACTTGAAAAGTATTCCCTTGTTCTCCAGGTGGGCTCCTGACTGTAACAAAATAGACAAACAAAGAAAATTTTCTGGCCCAGTTTGGTGGCTGGGTACAGCATGACAAATACTAAAAATTGAAAGCTAAATTTTGAATTGCACTTCCCTTGTTCTCCAGGTGGACGCCTGACTGCTGAAATTTGAAAAGTATTCCCTTGTTCTCCAGGTGGGATCCTGCTTGCTACTTTGGACAGTATTCCCCGCTTGCGACAAACATACAAGACAACGAAAATTTCTGCCCCTGTTCCAATCAAAGAAAAATTTGTTAATGTAAAATGGTGGTTAGCTGCTGGCATTCTTGTTGGCCATGCTCCCGCTTCCGACTTTGCTCTGACTTGCTTCTTTG
>NW_017697478.1:0-2968 GCF_001879085.1 Nicotiana attenuata | reverse complement strand
AATCTAAAAATTATGTGAAAAACAGAAGTCGAAAGTGCAACAGTCTTTTTTTAAGATTTAGAAAATTGTCAAACTAATAAAGAGGGAGGGGGGGGGGGTCCTAGGTTTATATATTACATGGATCATTCGCACAACACTGGTACTCAATTGTACGCATAGTGTTATCGTGTAATCATCATCTCCATGTCTACCCTTTCCCACCCCGTTAAGGTATTGGAGCGCGAAATGGTATCGTTTGCCTATTGCATGCTATTACCCGTCCCAAGCTATCGGTCCCGGGGCATTAGGACTTCTAATCCTAAAAGGGGAAGAAAGGGATGGGGGCCTTTATGGAGTTTAAAGGACAAAAATTCTAATCGACATTCAAAAACAAGTAACAAGTAGGGGGAATGAACAGACAAACAGGTAAGGCTCACATAAACCCCGTAAATCAGATAACATCTAGTTTAGCATGCCTTTACACATACTGGTTTGGTCTTTAAAATTAAAAATTAAGCAGCGAGCGGACTGGTTCGATACATACGTTTAGCCAGGAAGCCCACATTAGGCAACTTGGATCCAATTGTTAGAACTTAAAGTATTTTAAGCGAGTGATTTAGAAAGTACTGGTTCTAGAAAAGTAGTCTAATGCCGGAAAGTACAGACTGCAGTCAGTTTAGAAATAAGTTTTAAGAGAATCATGAGTATAAACCATAAAAGGAGTTCCAGAGTCAAAAATACTTAAGGAAAGGGTAAACTGCAGAACTGTTTTAAAGACAATTTCAGGAAGATCAAAACTTAGTTGAAAACGTTTAGGCAGAATTTTAAAAAGAAACCATTTCAGAAGAGGTGCTGATTTGAAGAACTCAAATATATACTGATTCAAAAGAGTTTTGTCAAAAGATTAAGGCTGAAAACATTAAGACATTAGAGACCAGTTAACAGATTGTTATTGCTTAAGAAGAATCGGACGAACTTGATGCGGAATCCTATGATATCTATATCTGATTAAAAACTGTTAAGAACTGGTAAGAAGAGGTAATTATTTAATTACCCTACAGTTTGACTAATGCATACGCATTCCCTATAGGCATGATTTCTATATGCATTGATTACATGAACGTTAAGGTCCTATAGGCAGGATTTCTAGATGACTTATATCATAATTAAACGTTAAACCCTATAGGCATGGTATCTAGGTGACTTGAATCAGAAACATCGAACCATCTTATGTGCAGTATTTCTAGTGAAAAAAAAATAAAGTCCTAAAGTCATGATATCTACCCTTTATTGGTGCAAGAAAGTAAAACCCCTCCCACACCCTTTTACTAGATTCCCCGAGTTCTATACAAGTTATTACAACCCAATGAATCAACTGAAATAATAGAAATACATCATAAACTAACAGCTAGATCCTAGCAACCTAATTCAAACTTAATGTCCAATAATATGTATTTAACCAACTCCGGGATCTAGATCTCCAAAGCCTTCTCATTATCCAGGGTGTTTCAAAGTTTCAAGGAACCTCAGGGATTCCAGGCATTGCTTACACCCAGGATGCCATTATGAACAGGATGGTGCAGTGTGGAATAGCCAGCCCTCAGGCATCCAAGTTCAGAGGGAGCTCAGGGGTCCCAAAGCATGGCTTGCAAGAGAGGGGCAGAACTTATAGCTAGGAGTAAGTGCAAAGTGAAAGGGAATTAAGGGGCCATGACAAGTGGTGGTCATACCTAGCCATAAGGCAGGCTGGCACACCCCTGACCACTTGCTAGATGAACAAGTTAGGAGCAGACCTTTTGATGGTCAGACAAAGGTCTGGATAGTGATTAGGACACTATCAGACCTAAGTCAAAGCTCAAGCACATAATGGGGAGAATGGGAAGTGGGAATTGATTGAGTTAAGGAGTTCAATGAACCCAGTTCAGGATCATAGACAGCAATATTAGGGTGCTGCTATGCCCTGAACAATAAACTCACGTACAAAGAGGTAAAAGGGTAAAGGGGATTCACAGAGTATCAATACATGACAAACAATTGATTACACACATAACTTAAATACAGAAATATAAAGGAGAGGGAAACAAATATCAACTAAAGGAAATAGGCAGAATTAAACACATTGTTGTTGAGGCATGTAAACTAACTGAGACATACCAGTAGAGAAGCAAAAGAAGTGCAGAAGAAAGTAAAGTAAACCCAGTCCACAGCAGCGCAAGTATCAAAAGAGAGAGTTTTAAGTGAAATTGAATTGTGAACTCAGATGGTGTTCTGTGTTCGTGTGTGTAGGAAAAGTCTGTGAAAAGCCTCTATAAAACTCCCTTTTAGTGCAAAAGGGCAGGCCCTTTTATAGTGCAGAAGATGAGTAAGAAAAAGGTAAGAGAATAGTTTTGAAATCAATCACAAGCTGTTTCCCTTTGGTTAAGGGATTTGAGTCAAACGGGCAAAAATAAATAAGGGAAGGATTCATTTTAAAAATCTTTTCTAAAGCAGTGTAATAGGGACAAATACACAACAGTTTATTTAAGGAAATAGTATAGTAGCACACGGTTTGGGCAGAACAAGGAAAGACAATCAATCAACAGCCAGTAAAATCAGGGTTCGAATCTTAGTGTGAATGAATCCAACCAGAAAAGGTGAGAAGGGGTTTAATTTAAAGAAAATCAACAGTACAAAACCTTTTAAAAAGGAACTCGGAATCAATCACAAGCTGGCCAAAGGCCTTTTGAAAGAAGAGAATTTGTCATATAAAAAGCATATAGACATGTGAGACAAGAGAGAGTTGTCGTAAAACTAGCAAGAAATCAGAGTGACCAAGAAGGTTAGGTTCGTAGACTCAGAATGAGCCTGAAAGAGAGTCAAGGGTTCTGAATGGAACCCTAGACCAAACACAAAGTCAAGCCTGCCAAAAAACCCCCAAATACTAGGGTTTCTGACTCGAATCATATGCATAGACGAGAAAACAACAAATACAACAGGCTCAGTAGTCTCT
>NW_017697477.1:0-2968 GCF_001879085.1 Nicotiana attenuata | reverse complement strand
TCCGTTGAGTTGCTGGACGGTAGGAACCTACTACAGATAACCGTCAACCAACACTTAGCTAGGTGAGTGAAGGAGTTAGAGTTGAGGGTTATATCTTCCTTTAGCCAAATAGGTCGCCCCTCCGTGCAAAGCACATTTGTCATGACCTCCCATGTCACCCCGGGCCTGTCATGATAGTAGTCAACATCGCTGGTGAATGGAGGCAACCTCAACACCCGGCGAATTGTTGGAATCTGAGCACTGACCACCGTACCCCGCACAATCAACTCCCTACCCAAATTAAATGGGCAGTTTGCATAAAATTCACGAACCAACATCTTGTTGACAGGTGCAGGGTCAGCAAAGAGGAACTCCATTTCCCGCCACCGGATCTCTTCATACATCTCCGCTTTTTCAACTCGGAGGGCAGCCCGATCAATCGGGATTTCCTGAATGAACGTTTTATTAGCTTTGACATGGAAGTCATCCTCAGCCTGTTCCGATTGGAATCTAGATTCATCATAAGCAGGTCGGTGAGAAGGACCGCCAGAACGCCTGTGCCTTTTGGGAGCCATTAATCCTGAAAACAGTGAACAAACCATCAACCAATTGCAGTAGCTAATGCCAATAAGATGGTTACTCAGACTTCACCACCCAATGGCACCAGCTATAACAAACTCAACAACAGCTCCACCTTTTCCGTACCACATCTGGCAACATACACCCCACACTTATTCCATTCAATATTATCCCTTATATACAACACCACCAAAAGACCAACACCATTCTCCAACAATGAGCACCTATGCTAACAAAACTACAACACAATTATCTTTTAAACCAACAAGTCACCATACAACAATAACCATCCTGTACAACACCCCAAACCTAAGTCGGGCTTAGAACACCCCCAAAAATAGACAACATAGTACCACCATTCTTGGGCAACACATGACCCAATACCATTATACACCATAAAACTAGTTTAGGTCTCCAAGCCACCAAAACAATTTCACAATTATATTATAATGGAGACCCCAACTAATGTGGCACCAACAACCGTCCAAACATTAACTACAACAACAATAACCATAGTAATCATACAAGAAAGCAAAAAAAATTGAAATTACTATACTAATCCTAACTAGGGTTCAACTACAACTACAATATTAACAAATTACACTACTTAGAAAATAAGGAAATAGAGAGAGAGAAGAAGAACTTACTTGAGTTGAAGAGAGGAGAAAAATGGAGGTATGGGAGTGGAGGTTGGGGATGAAGGGTGTTGAAGAAGAAGAGGAAGAGAGAGAGTGGGTTTGTGAAGAGAGAGGGAAAGAAAGAGGGGAATGGGGGTTAGGGGCGGAATATGGGGTATTTAGGTGGGGGGGGGGTGTTTTAGGGGGTTTAAAAAATTAGGAAAAGAAAGAAAAGAAAGAAAAAAAAAATTAAAATAACACACTTACCTGACCGCGTCTGGACCTGCCGCGGTTCTGCCGCTTTCGAGGTAGAACCGCGGCAATGAGGTTCCGCGGGCGTAATCTACCGCGGTTTCACCGCGGTCGCGGTGGAACTGCGGTAGAACGCCTGTTCTGACTCTAACGCCCAGAATTTTTTTTTTTTTTTTTTTTTTTATAATGGTTACAATTACAACAATGTCATGGGTTGCCTCCCACGTAGCGCCTGATTTAACGTCGCGGCACGACTCATATGAGCGAAATTACGGTTTGCTCGATTTCTGAGGTTCATTCAAATGTAGCTCGGTTATCTTCTTAGGCTCGTTCATACCCACATATAATTTCAACCGCTGACCATTGACTCTAAATGTACGAGAGTCATCTTCAGTAGAAACTTCCACAGCTCCGGATGGAAACACCTCAACCACACGAAATGGTCCAGACCACCTTGACTTTAGCTTACCCGGGAATAACCGCAGTCTTGAGTTATAAAGCAGTACCTTGTCTCCAGGTTTGAAATTTCGTTCAATGATGTTCTGATCGTGAAGCCTCTTCATTCTCTCTTTATATAGCCTTGTGCTCTCAAAAGCAAGATACCGGAACTCCTCTAGCTCATGTAATTCCGTGACTCTCGACGTGTCCGCAGCTTCCAAGTCTAAATTCAGCTGTTTCAGTGCCCACCACGCTTTATGTTCCAGTTCTACAGGTAGGTGACAAGCCTTCCCAAACACCAACTTATATGGTGACATACCAATTGGTGTCTTGAATGCTGTCCTGTAAGCCCATAGCGCATCATCCAGCTTCCTTGACCAGTCAGGTCTTGTAACATTTACAGTTTTTGTCAATACGCTCTTGATCTCTCTGTTGGACACCTCAACCTGTCCACTGGTCTGCGGGTGGTACGGAGTAGCCACCTTATGGCGCACATCATATTTAGCCAACAACTTCTCGAAGGCCCGGTTGCAGAAATGAGTTCCTCCATCGCTAATAATTGCACGTGGTGTCCCAAAGCGGGTGAATATGTTCTTCTTGAGAAAACCGACTACCACCTTAACATCATTGGTAGGTAATGCAGCAGCTTCCACCCACTTGGACACGTAATCTACAGCAACAAGAATGTATTTATTGCCATAGGAGCTGACGAAGGGGCCCATGAAATCAATCTCCCAAACATCAAACACTTCCACTTCTTGAACTGGGTTCATGGGCATCTCGTGACACCGGGAGATGTTCCCGGTACGTTGACGTTCATTGCAGCTCTTGACCCATAGGTGAGCATCTTTAAATACCGTTGGCCAGAAAAATCCGGCCTCTAGCACCTTAGCTGCCGTCCTGATGCCTCCAAAGTGACCGCCATACGCCGAAGCGTGACAAGCCTGCAAGACAGAAGATTGTTCGATCTCGGGGACGCATCTCCGGATCATGTTATCAAGGCATATTCTAAACAAGTAGGGCTCATTCCAGTAATACCATTGGCTTTCGCGAAAGAATCTCTTCCTCTGAACCGATGACAGGTCGTGAGGAACAATACCACT
>NW_017697476.1:0-2968 GCF_001879085.1 Nicotiana attenuata | reverse complement strand
CATCCATCCGGGTGCCGCGAAGATGATCAGGACTTGAGGCAGCACTATTGGTGGAGGCGGATGAAGAAGGATATAGTTGGTTATGTGTCTAGATGCCTCAACTGCCAACAGGTAAAGTATGAGCACCAGTGCCCGGGTGGGTTGCTTCAGCAGATAGAGATTCCGGAGTGGAAGTGGGAGCGCATCACCATGGATTTCGTGTCGGGACTTCCACGGACCTTGAAGAAGTTTGATTCCATTTGGGTTATTGTGGACCGGCTGACCAAGTCCGCTCATTTCATTCCTGTGTGTACCACTTATTCATCGGAGCGGTTGGCGGAGATTTATATCAGGGAGATCGTCCGTTTGCATGGTATTCCAGTTTCTATCATTTCAGACAGAGGTACTCAGTTTACATCACAGTTCTGGAGAGCCGTGCAGCAGGAGTTAGGCACTCGGGTTGAGTTCAGCACAGCATTTCACCCCCAGACGGACGGGCAGTCTGAGCGCACTATTCAGATTCTTGAGGATATGCTCAGTGCGTGTGTGATTGAGTTCGGAGGGTCTGGGGATCATTTCTTGCCACTGGCGGAGTTTGCTTACAACAATAGTTATCAGTCCAGCATTCAGATGGCGCCGTATGAGGCCTTATATGGTAGGAGGTGTAGATCTCCGGTGGGTTGGTTTGAGCCGGGCGAGGGCAGGCTATTGGGCACAGAGTTGGTTTAGGATGCATTGGAGAAGGTTAAGATGATTCAGGATAGACTCCGTACAGCCCAGTCCAGACAGAAGAGTTACGCGGACAGGAAGGTTCATGATGTTTCATATATGGTTGGTGAGCGGGTTTTGCTTCGGGTTTCGCCTATGAAAGGCGTCATGTTTGGGGTGTTGAAGTGAGTCCGAGGTTTATTGGCCCTTTTGAGATCTTGCAGCGAGTTGGGGAGGTTGCCTATGAGCTTGCCTTGCCTCCCAGTTTGGCCGGAGTTCACCGGTATTTCATGTTTCGATGCTCCGGAGGTATCACGGTGATCCGTCTCACGTGTTAGATTTCAGTTCAGTCCAGTTGGACAAGGATCTATCCTATGTTGAGGAGCCAGTGGCTATATTGGACAGACAGATCAGAAAGTTGAGGTCGAAGAGCATTGCTTCAGTGAAGGTTCAGTGGCGGGGTCAGCCAACCGAGGAGGCGACTTGGGAGACCGAGCGGGATATGCGCAGCCAGTACCCTCATCTTTTCACTACTTCAGGTATATTCTCTATGCTCGTTCGAGGACGAACGAATGTTTAAGTGTAGGAGGATGTGACGACCCAGCTGGTCGTCTTAAGAATTTACGCCCCGAACCCCCATTAACTGCTTCCCCTAAGTTCATTTCTGCTATTTTGGTTTGTCGGGACGTTCGGTGTTGAGTTTCGGAGAGTTTTGGGACACTTAGTCCCTAAATGAGAGCTTAAGTGTGGAAAAGTGGTCCGTAGTCGGAACAGTGTGAAGACGACCTCGGAATGGAAATCCGATGGTCCTGTTAGCTCCGTTAGGTGATTTCGGAGTTGGGAGCGTGTTCGGAATGTATTTTAGAAGTCCGTAGCTCTTTTAGGCTTGAAATGCCGAAGGTTGAATTTTTGAAGTTTCCGGTCCGATAGTGAATTTTTGATCCGAGGGCCGGAATGGAATTCCGGAAGTTGTAGTAGCTCCGTCGTGCCATTTGGGATGTGTGTGCAAAATTTCAGGTCATTCGGACGTGTTTTGGTTGGGTTTTTGATCGAAAATGTATTTTGATGGAATTTGAAGTTCTTAGGCTCAAATCCTTGAATTAATCGAGTTTCCGACGTTGTTTTAGGTGGTTTAAGGATTGGTACAAGTTTGAATGAGGTATTAGGTGTTATTGGTGCTTTTGGTTGAGGTCCCGGGGGCCTCGGGATGATTTCGGGTGGTTAACGGAAGAATTTTTGAAGTGTTGCAGCAGCTGAACCATTGCTGCTTCTGGTATTTTCGCATCTGAGGCTTGGGAACCACAGATGCGGCGCCGCAGCGGCGGCTAAATAGCCGCAGAAGCGGCTTGTTTCCGCATAAGCGGAACCGCAGATGCGGTCCCTTGTCCGCAGAAACAGAAATACCTGTGCAGATATAGAAATTTCGAGGGTTTGATTTCATAAGTTAGAAAAATCAATTTGAGCTCGGGTAAGGGCGATTTTGAGAGGGTTTTGAAGAGGAGATTATTGGGTAACGTTTCTTTAATCCCTTCTAGTTATATTTCATCATTTTGTAGTTAAATCCATCATTAAAATTCGAATTTGGGTTCAGAAATGGAAGAATTTGGGGTAAAAACTTCATAGGCTAAACCATTGAGTTTTGAGTGGGCATTTGACCTCCGATTTGGGAGATTTTTATATGGTTAGACTTGTGAGAGTAGGACGGTTCTGAAAATGTGAAAATCATTCGATTTCGAGGCGTTGGCCTGAAGGGAATTTGGGTCATTTCACTTAATTTCACGTCGTAGCTTTGAATTAAATAGCAAAACCAGTTGTTTGCCATGTTATTTACAATGTGTAATTGAATTGAATAGATTTGGGCCATTTGGAGTCGGATACTCGTGGCAAGGGCGTGGTTTCTAGTTGATATTGAGTCGGTTCGAGGTAAGTGGCTTGTCTAACCTTGTGTGGGGGACCTTTCCCCTTAGGATTGTTACTTGATTTTTGAGTGCCTTTGTACGTGAGGTGACGAGCGCGTACTTGAGCCAATTGCTGAAAATCCTGATTTTACTTAAGATAGTGAGATTGAGTTCCTTTCATATTTACTTTATTCTACTTGCAATTATAACCTGTGCTAGATTAGGAAAGCATGTCTAGTTGATTTAACTTGCCTAATTGCTTAAGTTGCCTTGACTGTACTACGTGAAGCATGCTAGGCCAGTACTACCTATTTGCCTGTCTTTTGTACTTCGTTTCCGTGTACCTTCTGGTTGTGATTGTGCATTTATATTGGGACTACGAA
>NW_017697475.1:0-2968 GCF_001879085.1 Nicotiana attenuata | reverse complement strand
ATATTGCGCTTGGGCTGTAGGAGCCCCTCCGGAGTCTGAACCCCCACAGTGAGCGCCGGTACCCAAATGGATCGGGCTGCGCGCCGCAGCGGTCATGTGCATTGCATTGCATCCATGCATTTTATGTCTGTTGGCCTTAATTGTGATTGTTTGCTGTTGTTTTTATCGTTTAACGTACTGAATCGCTGATTATAACTTTATATTGTAATATTTCGGGATTTCTTACTTTCAGCCATTAGATATATTTATTACTCACTGAGTTGGAAGTACTCACTTTACTCCCTGCACCATGTGTGCAGATTCAGGTGCTCCGGAGACTTAGTGGAGCTGTTTGCTGTCATCTTGGATTTCGGTTTAGGAGTTGTTGAGGTAGCTGCCTGACGTCCGCAGGACCCGACTTCTCCCCTTTATTGCATTTATCTTTTCCTATCCTAGACTTTCTTTATTACTATGAATATATTACTCTGTTACATTTAGAGGCTCTAGACTCGTGACTCCAGATCTATTGGGGAAATGTTTGGTATATTCGTTATTATTTTTCGTAATATTTTATCTAAATTCCGGATTTGGAACTTGATACTTACTATTTTAATGGTATTATTGGTTAACGGTTTGCGAATTGGGGTTGAGAGTGTTTAAATTGGTCGGACTTGCCTAGCATTAGTGTTGGGCGCCATCACGACCGGGTTTGGGGTCGTGACATTATGCCAGTCATTATATGCAAATTTCAAAGTGTCATTAAAGTCCAGATCTGTTGTTGTTGAAGCAAATGGATACTCATTGAAGTGATATATATGCTTCTTCCTCAAAAAATACATTACAACATCTATGTGCTGAATATAAAACAAAAAAAATATGTCAAGTGTAATATGAAAGAAAATCAAAAGTTCACAACGTAAAAAATATATACATACCGCATCAGTTAATGTATACTTATCATCTACCATCTCTTTAAAGAACATTCTTGATTTAACTTTCTCATTGTAAAGTTCATATGGCTTTCCTTGCAGTACAGGATCTTTTTTGTAAATATCAGTTACATCCCTAAAAAAACAAGGACAAAACAAATATGAAAAACAAAAAAAAAGTGAAATTTTAATAACATATATATCAAATAAAAATACAATAAACTAAATATCAAAACTCACTTTGGTAGACGACCTCTTCTCTTGTTCTCCTTTAAATATGCTTCAAAATTATCCTCAGCACGTTTGATTGTTTTACGATAATGCCAGCAACATCTTCGAACATATTTTGGATTCCAATTGAGACCTTTACATGTTCCCTTATATGGAGATTTTAAATACCAACTGGCATTACGATTTCTTTTTTCTCTACCAAGCAATTCTTCTTCTACATTCGCACTTTGTGCAATCTGCGGTACTTGTGCTCCTGCCACATCTTTTCCTTTACAGGAAGCAAAATTTTCTTTTTCATTTTCACCTTGTACCTTCTTATCATCTAGTTGAGAAACAAACTTAGCAACTTTAAGAGGAGAAACATAAATTTCCTCATCCACACTTGAATATAAAATAATATTTTTATCAGAATCATTGTTTTGTATATCAGCAGAAACAGATTGTTCAGCAGGGGTGCGATCAACAGTAGGTTCAGGATAATTTGAAATACTTGACTGAGACAAAATATTAAAATAGGGCATGAATCCACAGAATTCCTCTTTCGTTTCCTAGTATACAATTTTCCCTGCTTCAAAAAAAGCAAAAAAGAAATGGAGAGATTATTAGAACTGAAAAACATAATGAAATGAAATAAATTATACATATCCAGTATAATTTACTAGATAAAACAGTCTACAGATGCTAGTTTTCCAGTATAATATACTGGACAACAAGCTTAAACACATTAGAATTCCTGTAAAATATATAGGAATCAAACAAAACTCAACCATAATATAATAATCATCCAGTATAACATATTGGAAAGCAAAGATTCACAGGACAATAAAAAAAAGTACTATTAATCAATCAAAAAATAAATAACAACTAAAATGTTTTTTGTCTAAACAGAACTCATCCAGTATAATATACTGGACAACAAGCTTACACAGCGTAGATATACTGTAAAATATACAGGAATCAAACAAAACTGAACTATAATATAATAATCATCCAGTATAACATACTGGAAAGCAAACAAACTCAAATATTTTTTTCAAAAGCCTAATAAAAAAAAACAGATAAATTATAACTCAAAAAAGGAATTGACAAATAAAACAAAATTCTAGTCTAAAAAGAACTAACTCAGTATAACATACTAGAGAAAAAACTTAGACACAGTAAACAACAAAACTGTGCACACTAACCTGCTGAATCTTTTCAATAATTTCATGAACAGCAAGAGGTGCTTTTTCTTTCAACTCCTTCAACATTATCTTTACTTTGTTGGATGCACATTTCAGAAAGACTTGCCAGACCAGTCTCAGGTTCTCTTTCCTTTGCTCCAGATGCTGCATTCACATTTACTATAGGAATAACTTGTTCTACTTCAGGTGAATCCAAAATTATATTTCCTTTTTCAATATCGCGAAAAATGGCTTCAACATCTGTACCTCCTGTTGCAGCATCTGTTTCACTTCCCTGAGAAAATAGATTTCTCTTATAATATAAACATTCAACACATATTGGACAATCAAGCTTAAATACAACACACTTCCATTAAAAGATACTGAAATCAAACAAAACTCAAGTATTTTTTTGAAGTAGCATAATTAAAAAAAAAACAGACAAATTAGAACTCAAAAAAGGAATTGGCAAATAAAACAAAATTCTAGTCTAAACAGAACTAATACAATATAACATACGATTTCTTTTTCCTCTACCAAGCAATTCTTCTTCTACATTCGCACTTTGTGCAATCTGCGGTACTTGTGCTCTTGCCACTTCTTTTCCTTTACAGGAAGCAAAATTTTCTTTTTCATTTTCACCTTGTACCTTATTATCATCTAGTT
>NW_017697474.1:0-2968 GCF_001879085.1 Nicotiana attenuata | reverse complement strand
TACTGTATAATTCAAGATTGAGATTGTTTCCAGGTAAGTTAAAGTCCCGATGGTCAGGACCATTTAGAGTGGTACAAATTTCCCATCTGGAGCTGTGGAGATAACAAGTGAGAACGGCACCAACACCTTCAAGGTTAATGGGCAAAGACTTAAAATGTATGTGGGAGTGGATGAACCAAAAGAGTTGTCTGTGGTACATCTCGATGAACCAAAAAGGTTGAGCGATTCTTAATTGCGCTCGTGTTGCGTCGTGCCGCGACGGCGCTTCATGGGAGGCAACCCACGATAGTATAATTTCTAACATATTGTATATATACAGGATAGTGCGGAGGACTTTGCATCACGAGCCTGGGCATAACATGGGTAAGGTAGGCATTAAAAGAGGTCAAAATAGTGCCTAAGGGGCAAAACAATGAAAAGAACCCCGAAATTGGCATCCAGGAACAGGCCCAGACCGCGGTCACGGCGTAACCGCGGTAGGAACGCGGTCAGAGATCCTCTCTGATGAAGGTTCACCAACCGCGGTAGGACCGCGGTAGGTCAGAGCGGGCCCAGGTACATCTGCAGAAATTTTTTTTAATTTTTTTTCCTCTCTTTTCCTCCTTTAATTAACCTAACCTAACCCCACCCTCCCCATAACACCTGCCTATTCTCTCCTCTTCTCTCCACTTCTCTCATCTTCTCTCCTCTTTATTCTTTCTTCTTCTTCCCAAAACCCAAAACCCCCATTTTTATTCCTTCTTCTTCTTCCTTTCCTCCAACCAAACCCACCACCCCACTGACCCATACACAACTATCTCTTCTCCTATACACAACCCCTTTGCCAAAACCGCCCCCTACCTCTCCAAAACCCCCCCAAATCTGTCCCTCTTTTTTTTTCCCAGACTCCGCTGTAATTTTCAAGTAAGTTGTTCTACTTTTTCTTTTTTTTTTGTGTACTTTGCATTATGTAGTAGTTACTGTGTAGAATTCTTGATTTTGGTTGCAATGGGGTCTTAAACTCCAAGTTTGGTGTTGTAGATGGTGTTTGGGGGTTGATTTGTGTAGAAGTGGGGGTGTGTTCTTTGTTGACAATTTTTGTGTTGGGTGAAGCGCAACATGTGGATTGGGAGTTGTCTCTTTTGTCAAATTACTCAACTATGGAAGGCCATGTGGGTGGGTGGTGGTAGCACTTAACAGTTATTAATGTGTAGAAGCTTGCGTGGGGTCTTATAAGGCGGAATTGTAGCATTGATAGTGGTGTGGGGGAAATAGTGGTTGTTATCAACTTTGGCACCTTACTAGATGGTTATACTGGCCATGTTTGACAAAATGGAACTGTTTGGTGCCAGCGGGTGGCGAAGTCTGAGTACTCATCCGACTGGCACATGTTAGGCTGTACCTGATCGTTATACTGAATTGATTGCAGGTACTATGGCCCGAAAGAAGCGTAGGAACACGGAAAGCACTTCCGAATTGCCGACGTATGATGCCACCCGGTTCGAGTCACAGGAGGCAGAGGACAGGTTTCATGCTAAAGCTACAAAAAGCTTTGTCCCTGAGATTGCTATTGACAGGGCTGCCCTCCGTGTAGAAAAACCGGACATGTACGAGGAAATCAGACGGAGGGGATGGAGTTCTTGTTCGAGGAACCTGAAACGGCCAACCCAATGATGGTCCGGGAGTTCTATACGAACTGCCCGGAACATATGTGCCGTTCTGTGATTGTGCGGGGCAAAGTGGTAGATGCCTCATTACTGAAGATTCGCCAGGTCTTGCAGCTGCCTCCGTTCACTGGTGAAAATGATTATTACCACAACTCCCCAGGGGTCGATTGGGACACTCTGATTGAGACAATATGCTTAGGGGGACGGCCAGCCTGGATACAGGAGTACATGACCCTTCATTCCAGGTCGTTCACATGGGAGGCTAAGTGCTGGTTCACCATTATTTGCAGCAGGTTATTGCCTACGGGCAACACGTCAGATGTGAACAGCTTGCGGGCTCTATTGGTTTGGTGCTTCGTAACCAAGAAGGACTTTGATGTAGCGAAACTCATTGGAGATGAAATGTTCCTCCGGTCACCTCTGATGTCTAAGGGGTTTACTTCCCTCACTTGTGACGCGGTTATGTCTGCTGGCGTGAGTGTCCCGCCAGTCCTACGGATGGAACTTTGACCACAAGAGCAACATTCAGAGCTGCGAAGATCACAGTGGGCAGAGATGCACCCACACCCATTGAGCTTGACGACGATGATGACGCCCCAGCACCCATGGCACCACCCAAGAGATCTTTTGATGTAGACGGATCCTCTCGGCGACCCCAGACTGGGGAAGGACTCTCTAGATCACACTCCAGCCGACCCAGGTTGCCTTCTTTGGAGGAAGAGGTGGCAGAACTTCGCACCTCGGTAGATGGCCTGCATGTACGTTTGGATGCCATGTCTAGACGGCAGGCCAGGTCTGAGAGCCGGATGATGGCTTGGTTCCGCGCTATAGGGAGGGCTTGTAAAATGGACCTCAACACTGTCTCCAACTCCGAGTGATGACCAGGGAAGTTTTCTTACCCTTCTGCACTTTATTTGTTTTATGACATGGGGACATGCCATATTCTTTTTGTGTGGGGTGGGAGACTTGATTTAGTGTTGTGTATTGTTAGTGTATATATGCATTAAGTATGTTGTAGTTCTGTGCCTCTGTTTTTGTGCATAATTGTTTGTACTTATCTTAGACGTCACCGACTTGGCCCAACGACGGACACTTGTCGACGGGTTTTCTTGAGGGCTAAGGTCGGATTAAATAAAAAAATCAGAAAATGTAGGAGACCCTTCCTGATGACGGACCACTTAGACAGTATGCTTGAGGGAAGTAGTCTAATAATATAAAAAAACAAAACGAAAACAAAACAAAAAAAACGAACAAACGAATTTTATTTATTATTTATTTCTTTTAGTTAGTGTAGTATACCTTCGGTTTCTTTTGTACTACGT
>NW_017697473.1:0-2968 GCF_001879085.1 Nicotiana attenuata | reverse complement strand
CCAACTCACACCTCTGACCCATTCCAATTACATGACACTCCTTCATCTTCACCCACCTCCAAGAGACCGGTCAACGTAATTTCGGATTCGTCTGATGAGTCCGTAGCAAGAAGTGAAGAACAATACTCCACCTCCCCACAGCTTCATTATCTGGGAGGAGTGCAGGATATGGTGAGGGAGGTGAGCTTCAAGTCGGGGGAGTTGATCGAACCAGAAAACCTGAAGCCTGGGCAGACAGATTTGTGAGTGGGATAGCGTTCCACAAATTTAGAGAGTGGTGGCCCGTGAGGAAATTGATCCTGGAGAGACAATTCATTGACAGTGATCTTCTACCTCTCAACCAAAAGGTGCAAGAGCAATTCCGTACTAGAGATGGCTGGGGCTTCTTCAAGGAGAGATGTATTGATGCTAATGAGCATATGGTAATAGAGTTCTATTTAAATGTTTCTCATGTGGTTAAGGACACAAAGGTGACGAAGGTGCGGGATAAAATGGTGGTTTTTGATGGGAAGTCCTTGAATGAATATTTGGGATTCAAAAGGGAGGATGAAACAAAATACTTAGCGAAGCTAGCAATGGGTGAGGAGGTGCGTCCCTGGTTGGCTGAATACTTGGTAGCCCCGGGCACTGTTCCAAAATGGTTGAAGGCGGGGGAGAAGATTCTACGGAACACATTCAATTTTGAAGCAAAGGGTTGGTTGACATTCGTTTGTAGTAGACTTGATCCCTCCACACATGATCACTCAGTTCCTCTTGCCCGCGCTGTTCTTGTGGCATCTATCATGGCCGGGCTTCCTCTCAATGTGGGCAATATCATCTCAAGGGTGATCTCTGCAATCGTACAGGAGACCAACACAAACTACCCCTTCCCGAACACTCTGTCCATGTACTTTAGGGATTTGGAGGTGAAGAAAAAACATTTTGATGTCAAGACAAAGCCGGTGGCCCCCTATTCATGGTATAGCCAGTTGGGTTCAGACAACCCAAAATCCAAAAAGTACCAGCCACCCACCTCTGCCCCAACTGGCCAGTCTGAGGAGCCAGTTGCGGTAGAGCCTTCTATTGGACCATCCTCCATCCCGACCACTTCCACCAGTGAGCCCTTACCCCCAGGTCCTTCTACTTCAACTGACCCGGCAGTTCCTGTTTCAAAGACTCATCGGTTCACTGCCCACTAGCTCAGTCAGTCTTTAGCCAGTCTAAACAACTGGATGTCAGCAGCGACATCCAAGTGTCCAGATTGGCTACTACAGTTGAGGCACATTCAGCACCAGCCATTGCTCAGATTCCTCCTTTCATTGAGGAGACATTGAAGAAGCTCCTGGCCAACCAGGAGAAGATTTTGGAGACCCAGGCCACCTTGACTACGGCGGTAGCCTCACATGGCAAGGCTTTGAAGGAGCTTGCAAAGGAACATAAGAAAATGAGAAAGTCGAGGGCGTCTCGGGAGTCGGTAAAGAAGCTGCGAGCAGATGTGGACAAGCTTTTGGCAGACCAGATGCCATTAGACTTGCTATTGGGGGATCCAGCTCTAGATCCAGCAGCAGCACAACCACAGCAGGAGGAGGAGCCTAGGCACCCAAGGAAGAAGAGGAAGCTTCCTAGCACTGAGGGTGTTATGATAGAGGTGACACAGGTTCAGGAGGGTATACCACTGCTCCACCAGATGTTCAGCCGGTCCATGACCTGGCCCCTGTCCCAATAGCAGAGCAGCAGCAGGCCGGGAACCAGTCTAAGGTTCCGGCCAGTACAGAGGACCAGGGGACCACTGATCAGCCCATGCAGACGGATCAGGCTTGAGGAGCCATTCTATATCCTTTCTCTATTTTTATGCTTATTTTGGTAGTTGGCATTGGGGACAATGCCAGCTCTTATTCGTGGGGGTGCGCCCTACTGTTTTGATTTTTGATACATTTGGATGATTGTATATATTTGACTTTTAGTTTATGTTTTTAGATTTGGTAGTTGGCCTGTATATAACTGCCAATTCTGGCTACTTCTCTACTTTATGTATATATTCATCCCCGTTGTATATTCTACTCCCCATTGTACATATTCATTCGGTTTTTCTATTTTCATTAAAAATTTTCATTTTTTAGCCTGGTATTTAGGCTCGTAGCCTTTTGTTTTGGTTTTGGCGTTGTCAATAAGCCCTTGGTTTTCTTAATGCCACGGTTTTTTCCAAGGGTAGAGTGTTGTGCGAACCGGGTGGCTCTTCCCAATAATAGATGGCGTGACAACCTTCTTAAGGGTTTGAGTCCGTTTTTGATTTTTTTTTCTTTTGATTTTGCGTAGTTAAGGGTACCTCAGGCAAAGCTTCACTTGGGCCTAACACATTTGCCTTTGATCCCATGGTCAAAGACATAATGTTGTGCTTAGGATGGTGAAAGTCGTGGCCTTGAGACTCTTGTGTTGACCAAACAATCATCATGTGCTCTTGTTGAACCATTGTGCGCTTGAATCGTAACTAAGGTCGTTGTGGGCCCTCGACTCGATGTCTTTAGCAATCCTTGAGGGTGTGTGGTGAGAATTAGAATTGTGAGTCCAAGTCCCGAGCCGATGGTCTAGAACTTGCCCCAAATGTTTGTTGAGGCGAAATCCTAGGTGAAATTTGACTTGAGAAGTGATTATAGGCTCTCCTTGATCCAAATGCTAAGTTGAAAAATTCCATAGCCTACCAATGAAATGATTCCCTAGTTAACCCTTTTGAGCCTTAAACTTTCTTCTTTCAAGAACCAAAGCTACAAGCCTATACCCATTTTTAATGAGACCTTCTCTTGGCACCCACATCTTCCCTTGAGTAAATGACAAATGTCTAAGTTTGGGGGGAGAGGCAAGAAAGGAAACAATGTGGTAAAAGGTACAAAAGTAAAAGAAAAGAAAGGCAATGAAAAAGGAAGAAAAGACAAGACAAAAAGAAAGACCAAATTGAATAAGGTCAAAAAGGGGATTCAAAGAAAACAAAAGT
>NW_017697472.1:0-2969 GCF_001879085.1 Nicotiana attenuata | reverse complement strand
TGGTTGTGTTACGCGAACGTATACGCAACCACACTTGGTATTTTAAACGGCCTTAAAGGATATTCTACGAAATATTACTTTTGTCTAGCCTACGAAATTACTACAAGGCCATATGCGATTTTAATGAACTTATGTGAACTAAAGAAAATAACTAAAATCTTGTAACCTATTTTATTATTAAGCAAAGATTGAGCGAAGTTGCGTGGACGCATACTCCGAATTAATTTAGGATCATGGTCATGTTACGCGAACGTATACGCAACCACAATAATTGGCTCAGTATATCATAAAGGGGGGGGGGGGGCATTGGGATTTCATGGCTTCTACATCGAGCCCAACAGACGTCCAAACCATCACGTCCCCAAACACACAACGAAATCATTTAGGAAGAAACAACCAACTATCAGTACATGTTTTCATGCAGGTATGCATTAAGTGGCGACCTGGACCTTATTTGAACACACAAAAGGTCATTGGGCCTCAATTGAAGCCCCAAAACGAAGGATGAAGAGTTCACAATATTTTTACTAGCCTTCCTCGTTTCCAACCTCAACATGGAGAACATATTTTTGCATTCGCCCATTACACAGCAATCAAACCAAAATCAGTTGACAACAAATCCACTATGGCTGTTATGATGCTAATCATATGGAAATTTATGAGAAACAAACGGACTGTGTAGTGCTATATAATTTTTAATGCTCTTTTCTCCTTGTTTTAGCTTTGTATCCAATCACAAATCCTTAGTCACCTAAAAACAGGCTTCGAGCCAAACTAAAGCGAAACAAACCACGTGAAGAAAACAGTAAATCCTAAAAATCCAAAATAACTCAAATCCGAACCTCAAAGAGACAACAATAACTATTTCTATCCAAATCTCATGAAGCTGATATATATTAATGAATACTTGCCCAAGGTAAATGTAATCTATCCATCCAAGCTCTAACGTACAGCAGTAGAGTTTCCACAATATATACAACCAATCAACTTACACCCTACTATGGCTAAATAGTCTCAAAACCAAACAACGAATAATATGGTTAACAATCCGTGCATACAGCTGTTTCGAATGTCTGAAATTACTTACACATACACAGGCCAAAACCTCATGCTTTCAACGGGATAGAAAATTAAAGAGCATTCCTAATATACTATTATGCTAACATAAACTAGCTAATCTAAACACCATCACACCATGTTACTGATTTCAGCAATTCCAAGCAAACAATTGACATGAGAACTAAAGAATGGTCATGTATTTCATTAAGTTTCAAGCCATTACAGTTCCAGGTTTACATTTATCCCTTTGAGAATCAAAAAATACCTGGAAAGGAGGTAACAAAGAAGAAAATGAGGATCAGAAATTCAGCAACAACAGCAGTACAGCCCAGAACAAACGACTTTCAGTGAGATCAAAATCAGCAACCAATGAAACAGGATGAACCAAAATCAGCAAATTGAAGTTTCAAAATGAAATCAATGGAACTGTGGTATTTTTTTTGGGGTGTTTTCTGATTTTTATACTAAAATTAAATGGGATTAATGGAACAGTAGAAATGGTCGCCTTTTCTGGATTTCTTAGCCATTCAAACCCCCCCCCCCCCTAAGGCAAGAAGGGGTGCCTTTTATAGGCACACAACTAGGGCAACCCCTGCAGATTTTGTTTGCCTTTTAGTCCCTTTTACTTTTACTTTTTAGACTATTCAGCCCCTAAAATCTTAGCTTGTTGCCCAAGCTACTTTTTAGACTGGGTCAAGCTAGTTGGGCCATAGACCCTGAAACCCTAAATGGGCCTGACTATTATTACCCAAATTCCCCCATTCAGGCCCTTAGACAACGAGCCCTGATGCCCAAATGGCCAGGGCTGCCTGGGCCAAATGACAAAAGAAGAAAGAAAGAAAAATAGCAAAGAAAATAATGAGGTAAAAGAGTTGAGCCAAATAACTCAAATGACCCAGACAAACACAAAAAGGAAACACTTAATTAATCTAGCCACGAACAGAGACTTAAACGAACAAACCCAAATAATCTGAACTATCAATTCTGGAAAACTTAAACAAGGACAAGAGTCGCAGGAGACGAAGAAGGAAGATAGTTTGAAAGCAATACCTATTGAGACCTGCACACATGAGCAAGAGAGCCTGAAACTTCATCTTCTAGGATTTCCCGGCCAACTATGATATTAGTCATGTGTTCTTTATAAGAACTCATGAACAATATCAAAATGAGTCGCGAGACTTCGAAAGCAGACTCGAATCGGGGCTTTGGGAATTAGGGTTTGACTTCAACCCGGTATTTGAGGATTTCTGGGGTGATATGAGAAAATAGGATGTGGAATCCGTGATGAGGGAGGAAAGGGGAAGATATGGTGTGATTTTGGGGTCGAACAAAGGTGGCGCCGCCACCGGAGAGCCCAAGGGCGGCGCTAGGGTTTTGAAAGTTTGAAAGGTTCCGATGGGATTTGAAAGGAAGCGTGTGGAGGTTTGGGATGGGGGTGCGAAAAGGGCTCAGGGGTGTGATTTTGGCGGCATTTGACCGCCGGCCGCCGCCGTGAGCGAATTCCGGCAGGCGGCAGACGGTGGTCTGTGGCGGAAGTTGGTGGAATCTCTGAGAGACGGGTGGGGGTGATGGGGGGTCAAAGTACAGGGGTCTTAGGTTATTTGGACATTTTTAAGTTAAAAGGGGGAAGGGTTCCTGGCCGTTCGATGTATTGGATTAAAGGGCTTAGATTGATTTGGTTTTAAGGAACTCAAAACGACGTAGTTTTGGCCTGGTACTACGTCGTTTGAGTGGTCTAGGGGACTGGAGGATTTGACCGGGTTGGGGCATGGCTTGGGCTGGTGGTCCGTTTGGGCTAGAGATTTAACTACTAAAAGCTGGCCCAAATTTTCCTCTTCCTTTATTTATTTCCTTTTCCTTTTCTTTTTCTTTTTTTTGTAATTTCTTTAAACTTAAAAGAAACCTAATAA
>NW_017697471.1:0-2969 GCF_001879085.1 Nicotiana attenuata | reverse complement strand
GAATATTGCTACTCTCAGACTGGATGAACTGATTGGAAATCTGACTGCTTATGAAATGAGAAGGCAAACCATGAAGATGGATACCCCCAAGAAGGAGAGAAGCTTAGCTCTCAGAATTGCTGAAGGTTCAGATCTGGAAGATGATGAGATGGCTATGATCACTAGAGATTTCAAAAAGTACCGGATGAGAGGAAAGGGTTCTTCAAGAGTTACAACCTTCAACAAGACAAGAGCTCCTAAGAAACAGGCCAATGAGGGTTGCTACATGTGTGGTAAGACTGATCACATGATCAAGAACTGCCCTCAATGGGAAATTGAGTGGAAGAAAGAAAGAGTTGAACGAAGGAACAGGAAGAAGGAACAGGTTCAACCAAAAAGAAACAAAGGTTCAACCAAGGCTATGGTTGCTGCTTGGGGAGAAACCTCAGATGAAGACTCAGAAGATGAAGCTGAAGAAGAGCAAGCACTGATGGCCATCGGAGAATTAGATGATGAACAAGAGGTAAGTATTCTTCATCTCAAAGACAAGATTAAATTCTTGTCTAAAGAAAGGTTGGCTGAGCTATTACTAGACTTCATTGATGAGTCTGAAATAATTAACAATGAGAAGGAAGTTCTGTCTAGGGAATGTGTGATCCTAAAAGCAAAATGCAAAAGTCTAGAGTCTAGGGCAAATGAGAGTGATAACAAAAATGCTGAGTTGAAGAACCAGGTTCTTGAACTTGACAACAGTGTCCTAGAACTTAGGTCTGAAAACTTAAAACTGAAACTAGGAACAGGAAAGAAGAAAGCTGATCACACATATCTCACTCTAGAAGAAAATTTGGGAAAAATGAAAGATGAATTGTATAAGAAAGATGAATTCATCAAAGTCTTAAAGGAAGATCTAGGAAAGGTGAAACATGAACTAGACAGAACTTGCAAGTGGAACAAAGCTTCTGATGCACTCTCTTGGTTGCAAGAGCATCACAGTAGCAACAAGAGAGGACTTGGCTATGGGACTCAAGCACCAAAATGGGACCCTAAAAGCAAGTACCTTACACTTCCTTAAAACAAAATATGCACACACTGTGGCAAGACTGGTCATTACAAAAATTAATGTGATGCAAAAGTAAAGGCCAGTAAAAAGAACAAAGCCTTTGTTCAAGAAAAAGGTAAGATGCCTGGATGGGAAGAACGAATTTGATTCACCCTTTTGCTTATAGAAAGGGACCCAAACTAGTTTGGGTTCCTAAGACTAACCCCTGATTTTCTTTTGCAGGTCCAAGTGAAAGGGAGGAGCCAAATATGGTATATAGATTGTGGCTGCTCAAAACATATGACTGGGAACAAGGACCAGTTCCTTTCACTTGAGGACTTAAAAGGAGGTAATGTCTCCTTTGGTAATGGAAAGAAAGGTGAGATCATTGGGTTTGGAAAGGTACGCAAAACAGACTCTCATTCCATAGAGAATGTCTACCTGATAGATGGCTTGAAATATAGCCTAATAAGTGTGTCACAATTGTGTGACAGAGGTAACCTTGTGGCTTTTACCTCCACCAAATGCTTTGTGATTAACCTTATCACTGATAAGATTGTTTGCAGGGAAAAAGAGTTAACAATATTTACATTGTAGACTTGTCCACTCTTTCAGAAAATGAACTCACTTGTTTAAGTGTGTTGGTTAATGATCCCCTCCTGTGGCACAAAACACTTGGTCATGCAAGTCTAAATCAGCTCAACAAATTAGTCTCTAAAGACTTGGTGATAGGGCTACCTAATATCAAGTTCAAGGAAGACAAAGTTTGTGAGGAATGTGCAAGGGGGAAGCAGGTAAGGTCATCCTTCAAAAGCAAGAAAATGGTAAGTACAACCAAGTCGTTTGAACTGGTCCATATGGGTCTATGTGGTCCAATGAGAACCATGAGCAGAGGTGGAAAGAAATATGTAATGGTGCTAGTTGATGATTATTCTAGATTTACCTGGGTTCTATTTCTAACCTCCAAAGATGAAGCATTTGACATGTTCTCTGCCTTTGTTAGAAAAACTCAGAAACAATTAGGAAATCAACTTGCCTCCATTAGGTCTGATCATGGAACTGAATTTGAAAATTCCAAGTTTGCTAAGTTCTGTGATGAAAATGGTATAGATCATAACTTCTCTGCCCCTAGGACCCCTCAACAAAATGGAGTAGTTGAATGAAAGAATAGAACTCTTGAGGATATGGCTAGAACCATGCTACTTTCTAGTAAATTGCCTCACAGCTTCTGGGTAGAGGCTGTAAACACTGCATGTTACATAATAAATAGATGCATGACCAGACCTCTGCTAGAGAAGACTCCCTATGAGGTACTTAAAGGGAGAAAACCAAACATATCCCATCTAAGGGCATTTGGTTGCAAGTGCTATGTACACAATAATGGAAAAGACTCCCTAGGAAAGTTTGATCCCAGAAGTGATGAGGGAGTATTCTTGGGATATTCTTCACATAGCAAAGCATATAAAGTGTTTAATAAAAGAACTTTGTGTGTAGAAGAAAGTGTGCATGTAGTATTTGATGAAACTAACATTCTTTCTGAGAGGCAGGAACATGAAGATGAAGCCATTGGATTGGTAAAAGACTTGACTGAAGCATCAGCTCAGGTCAAAGTGGAACCAACAGAAGGAACAGGTGATGGAACAGGTTCTTCCATACAGGGCAACCTGACAGGGGGAAGAAATCAAAGTGGAATTGAAATATTCCTTGAAGGAACCTGTTCATGATCCTGTTCTTCAGCAAATGGCAGAAACATCTAGCGGAAGCAGTTGGTTGTGAAACCTCACAAGTATCAAAGTTCTCATCCCATTGAGAACATTCTCACTTATCCAACATCTGGAGTTAAAACCAGATCACAATTAAAGAATCTGTGTGCTTTTGATGCTTTTCTATCTATCATTGAACCTAAAAATGTTGTTGAGGCTTTGCAGGATGCAGATTGGGTGAATGCAAT
>NW_017697470.1:0-2970 GCF_001879085.1 Nicotiana attenuata | reverse complement strand
CGTTTAGTTGGCATTCGAATATCATCTGTCGGTTTGGGATCCCGAAGGTAATCATCACAGACAATGGTGTCAATCTCAACAGTCATTTGATGACAGAGACATGCCAGCAGTTTAAGATCACGCACCGCAATTCCACCCCATATCGTCTTAAGGCAAATGGAGCAGTCGAAGCAGCTAACAAGAACATCAAGAAAATACTTCGGAAAATGGTAGAGGGGTCCAGGCAATGGCATGAGAAGTTACCTTTTGCCCTTTTAGGCTATCGCACTACTGTCCGCACTTCAGTAGGGGCAACGCCTTATTCACTAGTATATGGCACCGAAGCAGTAATACCCGCAGAGGTTGAAATCCCGTCCCTTCGGATCATCGCTGAGGCGGAGATTGATGACGTTGAATGGGTTAAAGCCCGCTTGGAACAACTAAGTTTGATCGATGAAAAGAGATTGGCAGCAGTATGTCACGGTCAGTTGTACCAACAGAGGATGGCAAGAGCATATAACAAGAAGGTGCGTCCGCGGAAATTCGAAGTAGGGCAATTGGTGTTGAGGCGTATCTTACCTCATTGGGCTGAGGCAAAAGGAAAGTTCGCCCCGTACTGGCAGGGGCCATTTGTTGTCACCAGAGTGTTGTCCAATGGCGCATTGTATTTGACAGATGTGGAAGGCAAATGTGTAGAAATGGCTATCAACTCTGATGCAGTCAAGCGATACTATGTATGATTTCTTGGTTTAATTGTACTTTATTGTATTTGGCATATTTTTGAGATTGAAATGACGAAGGCATTTTGTTCTGCTATCCAAACACTTTATCCTTTGTTATCCCTTTGAGCCTCATTTACTTTCTTTCGTACCCCTCTTTCGGACCCAATAAACAACTTGGGAGCTCGAGCAAGGAAAATCAGTGAAGAAACGAGAAACCACAGTCCAAAAGAAAAAAAAGAAAAGAAGAAGAAAAGAAACAAAAAAAAAACAGAGAAGAAGAAGAAAAAAGAAAAATGAAGAAAAGAAAAAACAAATGGAAAAAAAAGAGAAACAAAGAAAAGAAAAGAAAGAGAAGAAAGGAAAAGAAAAGAAAGAAAGTAGAGGAAAGATTGCAACAACAAAGTAACTTCTCTGTCTTGAACTACGCTTGACTTGATCCCGAAAGGGTACGTAGGCAGCCTCTCTCTGGTGTTCAGTCACATCAAAACAAAATCTCAAAAGTCCCCAAGGAAGAAACTGGGGCAGAAGTTGTGGTTGTTGTGAAAAACATGATTCCGAAAGTTGTAATTTTGAGCCCATGTTAAATTGTTTTGAGCCTTTGATACCCTTTCTTTCTAACCCTATCCAAAAGCCCACATTACGGTCCAAAGAAAGACCTTCTGATCAATCTTCAGGAAGTGCCAATACGAGCAAGTAAAAATGATTCACATCAGGGGCAACACTCTGGTGCAGGGAAAAAATGATAAAAATGAGAGAGTCTTATTGGTGAAAACCCTCACGGGCACTGTAAGGCGAAGTGAGTTGAGGGAAATCAAATGAGAGAGTCTTATTGGTGAAAACCCTCACGGGCGCCGTAAGACGAAGTGAGTTGAGAGAAAGCGAAATGAGAGAGTCTTATTGGTGAAAACCCTCACGGGCACCATAAGGCGAAGGTGAGTTTTTCAGACAGGCCAAGGAAACAGGTCTGTGGCCAAAAGTTGTTCAGGACATTGCAAGACGAGCGAGGTTTGGGTTTGAGTGAAAATGAGGTTGAAAGTCTGGAACAACAAATGTGGCAATCGAAAGTTGATTGGTTAGACAGGCTGGGCTGATTAATTCAAAATGCATGGCATGCTCAATGGTATCAGCTGTTCCACTCAGATAAGTCTCATTCTCTTCTTTCTTCATTACAAATCATCCGTTCTCAGATTCTCTTTATCCCTAACCCTCGAGGTCATTGCATTTCATTCTTTCGAGGTCTATCTTTAAGATGTTTCAGTGTTAGTTCTGTTCGAAACAAAAGGAAGGAATGTCAAGGCTAACTACTAGCTTCTTAGTTGTACAGACAGGGCCAGAGTATATCAAAAATGTTGAAAAGCACAGTAAGTCATATAGGACCACTGGAGGTTTCATCGGTGGATTAGTCGGACAATTGCGGGGAAGGAGCGAAGTTTCAAATGAGGGGTCAAAAACACAAGAACAACAATATGGAATAGAACATTTGGGTCATCAGAATCAAGGGGGTTGAAATTCGGTAAAGAAGTCGAGGGGGTTCAAAGCAAGTCCAGGAAAGCGAGACGGAGTAAAGCCCAGCGGCAGGGATGTACCTAGCAAGAATGCCAGCAACTAACCACATTTTTTAAAACTGACAAGATTTTTCTTTGATTGAAACAGGGGCAGAAAGTTTTCATTGGTTTCGGAGAAACCCTCCTTAAGAAAAGGTAGCACCCAAACAGGTATGACCGGAAACTCTCAGGACCCTCCTGGAAAATGGGACTTAGTTTAAATTTCCAAACAAGTATGAGTAGCATAATTTAGCACAAATGTATCCTGGGTTGTCTAAGATAGGATTTAGTTAGGTGTGGTCAGGACCCTCCTGAATAATGAGACACAGTTTTAAGAATCATTAGGTAACCAGGCATTGTTGTAGGATAGCATAACCCAGCCGTGGAGTTGACACACTTAAGATAAGGCTTAAATTTTGATTTTCAGGACCCTCCTGGATAATGGGATGTAGCTGTAAAGTTCGTTCCAGATAACAAGATATAGTGGGAGTCGTACCTTCAGTAGATATAACTTAGGTTTAAACTATCTTTTAACTAGAAGTTGTCAGGACCCTCCTGGATAATGGGGAGTAGTTTAAGACCTTTTAGACAACAAATGTAGTGGGGGTAATACCTCTAGAGGATATAACTTAGGTTCATAATTATTAGAAGTTGTCAGGACCTCCCTGGAAAATAGGACTTAGCTTTCAAATCCTTATAATAGTGGTAGAATAATTCAGTTTAAC
>NW_017697469.1:0-2970 GCF_001879085.1 Nicotiana attenuata | reverse complement strand
ACACATCTTTCATCTATGATCTTTCTTGATACAGCCATTCCCATTCATGTGGGGGATTGTTGGACTTTAAGCCATTGGGCTTTAAAGTAGAAGAAGTGTGAATTGGAAATGGAGGGAAATAAAATGGAGGGAAAATGAAAATTTGAAGAAGTGAACTTTTGTCTTGCACTTTGTCCCTCATTGGTGAGGGACAATTACATTTGTGTGCTTATATATAGAATCACTTCTTAAAACTCTTAAAAGGAGTTGAAGAGAATGAACCCTCGCGCCGTCATCGTCGCTCGCTCGGCTCGGCTTCGGCTTTGGCTTTGGATTTGGATTTGGATTTGTCAAATGATCGATCGATAAGATTATTTTTGGACAAAATTTATTTAATTATTTAATAATTAATTAAATGCAAAATCACAGCTGAAAAATACGCCAGAACCCTGCTGAAGATTCAAAGGGACTCTCTGGCCGCGGTTCTGCCGTAACCGCGGTAGAACCACGGCAGGCAGATTCAGAGAGCCTCTCTGACCGCGGTTCTGCCGTAACCGCGGTAGAACCGCGGCAGGCAGCGTATTATTCTGAAAAGGCACCTTTTCCAGACACCTCTTCTGATAATTGCCTATAAATTCTGAGGCAAGGCTCCATTTCCTACACACGAAAAACACTCCAGAACTTCTTTCTTTTTGAATATACTGCATCCTAATTCGCAGTCTATCTCTCTCCAATTCGTAAGTGTGATTTTGCTCCGTTCTTTGAGTTCGTTGGGATCCTGCAGTTTGTATTGCCACTGTTGCTGGAAGGTTTATTCCGTTTTATCCTGGGAGGATTTAATCCATTACCTTGGCAACTTGTGAGGGGGTTAAAATTCCTTAAGGACACACAAGAAACTTGTGGACTCGGAATATTTCTGATTCTCTACTATTTTCCAGATTTCTTTAATTCTTCTAACAGTTTTTTTTTTTCCGATTTTGTGTTTTAACACAGTAACGCTCACATATATATGTAAGAATTTAACATAATAATGAATTCATTCAACGAATAAATATCCTTCTCTCTGTCCAGCAGAATTACATTACGTACATAGAGTATTCTTAAATCTAGAAAAAGAACACTCTATACGCAAATCTCTATTGAAAAGGAAGTTTCACTGAAGTCTTAACTAACTTAGCTATTTTGTACTACTGCAATATTTGTTTTCCCTTTGTTTTTTGCATGTGATTTCCATATACATTCCCAAATATGTAACGTACGTGTAAAAACCATAAAGCAGTCTTCTCCTTCTCTTCTTCTTCCTTCTCCCTCTTAAGTTGGCAGCACACGTGGCATGGAATAAGTTACTATAGTTATATATATATTGCATGTAATAATTATATTATTCAGCTGGTTATTAGTCGTTTTCTTGTTAATCGATCTTTTAATATCATCTCCGAACTAAAATATATTTATTTATAGATGTAGATTGATAGTAGGTGAATTTGACTATAATCACACCTTAAATAATCACCATCTTGCGTAGCTTTAATGCTAAAAGTGATGACAAAATGCTCTTATTAGTGCTTTTCATGATTTGTAGGTGATATATGTATAAAGACGGCTAAGGAGCAGTTTTGGAGTCAAAAGTGACGAAAAAGAGGCCAACTGTGAAATTTCCTAAGTGACCCGGTCAAAAACAGGCCGAAGATTCAGAGAATTGGATCCACCGCGGTTTCACCGCGACCGCGGCAGAACCGCGGTGGGAAGCAGCTGCAGAAGTTGTGAGAATCCGCGAGGGTGTTTGGCCGCGGTTCTACCGCGACCGCGGCAGAACTGCGGCAGACGCAGAAACTTCTGGGACCAAAGTGTCAATTACGGGATTTTTAGACCTAAACCCTATTTAAAACATTAGACTTCGCCCAAGAGAGGCATGTATTGATTTTTTAGGTTTCTTAGCAAGGAAAACAATTGTGAGAAAGTACTCTAAACATCTTTCTTCTTTTCTTTTGATTTTATGATGAATTCAAGCTTAGTTTATGTTCCCATAGCCATGAGTAGCTAAATTCCTTGTCTAAGGCGTTGATGGAACCTATTGGGTGATGAACTTCTTGTTTATGTGAATACAAATTGCTAGTTTAATCTTTATTTGTTCAACTTCGTGTTCGTTGTAGTTAATTGACAGGATCCTCAATTAGCTGTGCCTATTTAGTGTGCATAACTTGGAAAAGAGTGCATATTTAGGGTATTGTTGAACAACACCACTCCTAGATTATTAGAGGAATCTATAATTGCGGGTTTAAAGGCGGGATTAGGGATAACGAAGCCTTGGGTGTAATCTAAAGTGAATCGTGCTAAATAAAGTAAGCTAGTGTATCTCGGGAGAGTGCAATAGTAAATTACTGTGATTACTCGGGAGAGATTTACGGTAAGATTAGCGGTCATGATTGATAGAGATGTGTGGGTAAATTTGTATGAGCATAAACAGAAGGGATTCCATCAATAGGGGAAATCATTGCCTTAGCTTTTTCTCATAATTGTTTACAACCTTTATTTTTACTTAGTTACAGCCATTTAGTTATTTGCAAGCTAGTTGTTAAAGAACACTCAACTGAGATTTGAATATTTGGGAAGCTGGTTCTGAAGACTTAGTGGGTCTGAAGATAGCAGTTGATAGGTTAACTCTCTGTGGATTCGACCCTGGGCGTAATACTCGGGTTATATTCCAACGTCCGCAGAGTCCTTTTTATAAGGCATAGTTGGGCGTGATCAAATTTTGGCGCCGTTGCCGGGGACTTAACGGAATTATCAATTGCCATTGACAGAAATACAAAGATTCTTGTTGTAGTCAGTTTTCTCTCTACCAACTTTTTCATTGAAAATTTGACGGTTGTTGATCTGGGTGCACAGGTGCATGCCTAGAAATTCTACGAGGACTGGAAAACTGCTTGAAGGACTCTCAGACCCCGAGAAGACATTTCGGGCATTGAATCGTGCAAACAAAAGACTTCA
>NW_017697468.1:0-2970 GCF_001879085.1 Nicotiana attenuata | reverse complement strand
TGTTCCTTTTCATCTTTGAAGTTGGCCTCTTTGTGCCAATCATTTGCATCAAATCACAGCTCACCTTCGACCAGTGGCACCCTGAAAGGTTTTCACCAACCGGCCTCTCTCATTTATTCATCTCTACTTACCATCGCCTTATAGTGCCCATGAGGGTTTTCACTAATAAGGCTCTCTCATTTCTATTCATTATCTCTACTTTGTTTTCGCCTTTTTGTGTGAGCAACTTGACATTGTTCTACGTTGTGTAACAACTATTGCTTACTGCGTGTTTCCCTTGGCATTCTTAAGACTATTTGGAAGGTCTTTATTTGGAAGGCTTTTGGAGAGGGTTAGAAAGAAAGGGTCACAATAAGGCTCAAACTAGACTCAAGATGATAGGGTTGTATATTTATAACTCTTGGAATCGACTCTTCATAAAAACATAAAAAATAAAATAAAAAATCTGCCCCAGTTTCAGATACTGGGGAATTTTTATTTTTGATTTGGTTAGACTGAACCGTAGTGTAGAGCTGCCTACGTATCCTTTAAAGGAATCAAGTCAAACGTAGTTCCAACTAACATGAAAGATTTCTTGTTGTTTTCTATTCTATTTTCTATTTTCTTTCTCTTTCCTTTTCTTCTCTTTTGATTTTTTTTTATAATCAGATTGTCCTAGCTCCTATCTTTCTGGTGGATGGATCTTCGTTTTTTTTTACTCTATACTTGATTCCAAAAGAGGGGGGTCAAAGAAAATAAAACAGGCTCAAAAGGGGTAACGAAGGGTATAAAGTGTTTAGGTAGCAGAAAAAAGGGCCTCCCAGCCTCAAGAATGCCAAACATTCTATCCCTTCTCAGGTTCGACATTGATGGACATGACTCTCTTCTTGGTTTTGTCAGTTGTATAGTTTCGTAGTCAATATCTTGTTCGCAACAGATGACTTTTGACAATTTGGAGTCACCTTTTCTTGGTCCTTATCCTGATGTAGAAGGGTGCACTTCAATACCAGCTAATCATTTTAAATTCCCTAGGATGCACCTTCTTTGGGGATTTGGGTCATCTTCCCTGATATGATCAGATTATGCATGCCATGGCAGAAACCTTTTCGCTGATTAGTCCCACCAAACTTCAAAACTTTCAATTATCCTTAAACCAGTATTCATGACTGTTTTGGTTCCATGTGATCTTAACACAGGCTTATCATCAAAGTTTTTCAACCTCTTACTTGTCCTCCACGTATTTTTTCCTCGATTCAATTCAAGATTGGACAAGCATTCTAAAATCTAGCCGAAAAGTTCGCATGCATGTCATGTCACTAAAATTGGCGTGAAAAGAATTATATATGCAAGAAGAACTAAAACAATGGATTAAAATGACACAAAGAAAAAAGTTATATTTCATTGATTAAAGGATAGAGAGACTTGATGACAGGACAAACAAACAACATCTGGATCACAACCTCAAAATAATCCGGATGATAGAAATTATGACAAAATAAGTTACCAAGACTCCTTCCCGGCAAGGAGGGGAGTGACTTTCCAATTATCAAGCTCAACATCTTAGCTACGAATTTGCACATCAGCATCAAACAAGATCGTCAACAATTTTGATTGCCTTGCAGTCAGTGGATAGGTTCTTGACATTTTCCACCAAACCGTCCCCATATTCTTTATCATTGTAAATCATCCGAACAATGCGTGCTTGGTCATAACGTTTAGGGTGCCATTATCTTGGACCACGATCATTCCTTCTTGAATCATCTTTTCTATTTCCTTTTTCAAAGCCCGACAACCCTCGATGCTATGTCCCTGGACATTAGAATGGTACATGCACCGTACAACAGGGTCAAAACCTTTTGCATATGGATCAGGAACATACCCTTGAAGCGGCTCAATCATGCCACAACGTTTCAACCTTTCAAACAAACTTGTGTAGGATTCTACGATTGGCGTGAAATTGTCCCTCCGCTTATGTTCCCTTTCATACTCTTGTTTTGGACGAGCGTTGTAGAGTGATTGAGAGTTCTGATGTCCCGGATAAAGGTATGTTAGATTTGGGGCCTGCATATGTTGGCAATTGGATGGTTTGGCAAAAGACTGAGTTGCATGCTGTGGAGCAACTGAGTATCGTGGATCCGGGGGTTGAGATGCTCCTTTTTGGCCTCTTTTTGCCCGTGATTCCATCATGGCCTCCTCATCTTTCTTCTTTTGGTTAACACAGCTATTCGGCCTATTCTGGATTTCTTTGGTGGCTGCTTTGAGAGCCGCTTGACTTATAATTCGGCCAGTATTGAGGCCGTTCTCGACCATTTCTCCTATCTTGATTGCATCAGCAAACGGTCTGCCCATTGCAGCCATCATATTTTGAAAATAATCAGGATCCTAAGCCTGAAGGAAGACAGTGATTAACTCATGGTCATCCATGGGTGGTTTAACTCTGGATGCTTGCTCTCTCCACCTAACGGCATACTCCCTGAAGCTTTCAGTCGGCTTTTTCTTCATATTGGACAGGGAATTGCGATCTGGCGCAATATCAATGTTGTACTGAAATTGTTTGACGAAAGTCTGGGCCATGTCGTCCCAAACATGCCAATGAGAGATATCTTGGTGAATGAACCATTCAGAGGCTACCCCTACCAGACTCTCCCCAAAATAAGCCATCAGCAACTCTTCTTTTCCTCCTGCACCACTCAGCTGGTTGCAGTACCTTTTCAAGTGGCGATAGGGTCGCCGTGTCCATCATATTTATGAAATTTTGGTGTCTTGAACCCTGGGGGTGAATGGATGTGAGGAAACATGCAGAGATCACCGAATGAGACACTTTTGTGACCACCTAGTCCTTGTATGTTCTTTATGTTCTGCTCAAGACTTTCATTTTCCTGACCATCTCGTCTGGCTCTCCTATCCTTACAGCCTTTTCATTTTCTGCAGGTAACACATACTGTGGGGTCTGATTGTGTGGAGCCGGACCCTTAAAAGAGCCATATCTGG
>NW_017697467.1:0-2970 GCF_001879085.1 Nicotiana attenuata | reverse complement strand
TTTTAAAAAAAAAAACGGCTATTTGTGCAATTAATATGACCGTTGGTGGTCATTGGGGGTGGGGCCCTCATTTTGAAAAATCTTGTTTTGTAGTATATATATTCCCTTATATATTTTCTTGTAGTATATATTGTATGTTATGTATATATATTCCATTATATAATTTGTTGTAGTATATATTGTATGTTATGTATATATATTCCCTTATATATTTTCTTGTAGTATATATTGTATGTTATGTATATATATTCCATTATATAATTTGTTGTAGTATATATTGTATGTTATGTATATATATTCCATTATATAATTTGTTGTAGTATATATTGTATGTTATGTATATATATTCCATTATATAATTTGTTGTACTATATATTGTATGTTATGTATATATATTCCCTTATGTATTTTCTTGTAGTATATATTGTATGTTATGTATATATATTCCATTATATAATTTGTTGTAGTATATATTGTATGTTATGTATATATATTATAGTTTATAAATAATTGCAAGTTAAAGACAAAAAAATATTGCGAAGAGATATTCAAGGCCAAGGGTATGTTTTATAATTTTTATTACCAAAAATGGCATATCTTTCTTAGGCTTCTTCCCCCCAATGGAATGAGCACAACAAGGTACTAATACCACCATTAAAAGGAAAAAAAACTAAAGAAGATATGCCAAAGTACAAGTTACACCACAATCTACATTGTATCTCTAACAAATCTCATAAATCCTTCAAGGTTCGGAGGAGGTTCCGTTGGTGGTGGCGGAAAAGAAACTTGTTCATCACCGCTTCCGGGCGAAGCAGCATCCTCCGCAAGTTCCGCTATCATTTCTTCATACGCTTCGTCTATCTCCGGTTGTGATTCTGCAAGTCAAAAGTTTCTTCTTTCCGAGCGGATCCAATCTCTGAATAGTACTGATTTTTCCAAGCTCTCCCTCATAGACGCTCTATGATCACCTATTTGAAGTCTTGCTTGACTGAAAGCGCTCTCTGATGCAACTGTTGAAGCTTGAATAGATAAAATATCCCGAGCCATCCTTGCAAGAACCGGAAAATGTTTTTCCCTTGTCTTCCACCATTCCAAAAGATCAAAGGTGCCGTCTGGATTCTCCTTTTCAAGTCCCTGCGACAAATAAACTTGAAGCTCATTTAGATGTGAAGTCTCATCAAAATTATCACCTTGAGAACCCCTAAACTCCGTCCAAGATTTAAGTGCTTGTAGGCCCGCAGCTCTTTTAGATGATTGTGAACTAGACGAAGTAGGGGTTGGAACATTTGGCCTAGCATGATCTAACGCAAGTTGGTAAGCATTATAAATTGTTTGCGCATTTATTTTAATTGAGGCTTTTGCCTCTGCAAGTGTAGAAAATTCCTCAACTGAAAGATCTAAAGCCTTATAAATATTTGTGTACCAAAAGTGAGGACCTCCTAATTTCATTGTAGGATTTAACAATGCAGCAACACCATAAATAGGGGGGATAGGGAAAAAATATTTTTTAAACTTTTCTTTCATTGCATTTATAGCAAGTTGATAAATTTCCCCACCCTCCGAAAATTCAACAAACAAATCACATAGTGCTGCAATATAAACTAAACAATTTGAAATAGTAGGATAATATTGTCCAGAAAATGCATTTGTAGCAATTTGAAAATGTTCTAAAAAATCTATAAGAATTTTGACATTCGTCCAATCTTGATTTGTAAGGATTTCATCATCATCCTCACCACCAACACGAGCATTAAACGTTGCATTAATTGGGTTTCTATATTCATATGCAACTACTAAACTTTCGTACATATAATTCCATCTAGTTGGACAAGGTTTAGGAACCTTTCTTTCTCTAAGGCCAAATTCATCACATTTTTTAAAATACTCTCTAAGTCTACTTCTACGGTTTGAATAAAAAAGCCAATTAAGAGCCATTCTAACCTTTTCAATTTCTAAATTTAAAATTCTCATACCATCACCGACGATTAAATGGTAAATGTGACAAATACATCTCACATGGAAACAATTACTAAATGCAGGATTTAGTGTTGTTGTAAGTATGCCTATAGCACTAGTGTTACTAGAAGCATTATCCATAGAAATTGCCATTATTTTATCTCTAATGCAAAAATATCAACAAATATCTGCAACGGTGTTAGCAATAAACTTACCTGTGTGACGTGAATTAATTATTCTATACGCAATAATGCGTTTTTGCATTATCCACTCCTCGTCTATCCAATGACTTGTAACAGTTAGATAATCACAGTCATTATTACTTCTACCAATATCAGTAGTAATAGAAATCCGATTAGTTATATGAGTAAATAAATACCGCAAATATTGTTCATATTCATGTTTATATTTATAAATATCGCTCTTAACTGTTGCGCGAGGCCAACCTTTATAAGTAGGATTAAAAACTTTTCTGATATAATGCACAAAATTAGGGTTAGAAGGAAAAGTATATGGTAAGCACATAACAGTAACCATCTTTGCTAATTCTTCACGATCTTTATTAGGATCGTAATATAAAATACCACCGGTCACAGTGTTAATTCCTGGTTGAACTAGATTTGAACCTGTACTAGGGTTAACCGCAGTATCTACACTTGTCCCCTCTTGCTGCGCTTTCATTTGTAAATATTTAACTTTATCTCTAGGGTGTGTTGTATGTGCCTAGCCAAACTACCCGTACCGCTACGGTCTCCAGTATATTTATGCGCCAGCAATTTCCCACAAGTTTTACACTTAGCCTTATTTTGTTCTCTTACTTGAGTAAAAAAATTCCAAACTATTGATGTTTCTAGGCGTTTAGAAGGTTGTCTATTAAAAGTAGGGGTTTCTACAGGTGGGTCGGGCGGGGCATCAGTTGGGTTATTAACAGGACTAGTAGGTGAATCATCTAAATCCGGTTGGGTTTCATCTACATCCTCATTTTCCTCATCATTTTCTAAGATAGTTTGATTA
>NW_017697466.1:0-2971 GCF_001879085.1 Nicotiana attenuata | reverse complement strand
AGGATGCTGAAAGTCCTGAAGTTCATGTGTGTGAGCGCATTGGTCCTCACTCCAAACATTTTTCTACATTGTGCTTGGATGACGATATGAAAATAGAGTCATCCGAGCCGATTGAGAAGTCAAGGAATGAAGAACAAGGTGCCTATATTCTGGAATTTTTCTTACCAGAAAGACAGGACTACATACCTCATCTAAAAGCCAAGAAGTGTAGAATAGTACAATGGTTGCTTGGAACAATTAGATTTGTTCCTCCACCCCTGGAGCATAGCCGAAAACTTGATGCCAAATTGGGGGTTCAATTCATAAGCTCGAGGTGGAGGCAAAAAGTGATTCGCGTCGTGCCTCGACGTTAAATCAAGCGCTTGTTGGGAGGCAACCCAGCTTTATTGCTTTCTTTTATTTATTTTTTATTTTTATTTTTTTTAATTGTATTATTTTTGTAGTGTCAATTTTTTTATTTTCTAGGAGCATGGAAAGCAAAGGTATTGGAAGGATGCATCAGCAAACCAAATAGTTGGAACTAAGTGTGAGGTACCCACACGAAGGACCAAGCTTGGGAGAAGTCTGAGTACCCCATGAACTGCTAGTGCTTCGGCCTTTGGCCTACCAGGGAGTTTCTTTTACCCTATTGTATGTATGGGTGTGCATTGGGGACAATGCACAAGTTTTAAGTGTGGGGTGAGGAGATTGTCTGGGTGGTTTTTCATGCTACTTTAGCTGTGTTTGTTTTTTTTAAAAGAGTGGACTTTTCCTGATGACGGATCTTCTAGACAGTTTTCTTGAGGGAAGTAAGTCTAAAGAAAATACCTAAAAGAGTTTTTTTTGTTTTGTTAGGTAGTGTAGCAATTACCCCTTGGTTTTTCTTTAAACCACGGTTCTTTTCCAAGGGTTTTATTTGAACCGGGTGTAGTTAGTTTTTTTTTTTGGGAATAGGAGCCATTGTGTTTTGTTTTGAAATGAAGCAATATCTCTTGACTTTGTTATGCCTTGAGAATAGTGAGTACTTTGGCTGTGACGCTTAGACTCAGTTTTTGACTCTTGTATAAGTACCTTAAATTGTATGATTTTAAATTTGCTTAACTGCTCTGACTAGGGTGTCTTGATGAATCCAATCCTGAGTGAGTTATGTGCCATGTGTGTGTAATATTTTGTGATATTCTGTGCATTGCATTTGATGCCTAGAACTTGCCCCGTGTGTTTGCAAAGCGAAATAGTAATGTTGTTCAGTCTTGGAAGTGATATAGGCGTTTCCTTGTTGAGCCAGATATGTATATTTTACCCACCTAATTGTTATGTATCGTAGTTAACCCCTTTGAGCCTGTAATCCTGTTTCTTTGGCAACCACATTACAAGCCTTACCCATTTGTTCGAATTAACCATCTATTTGAACCATTGTAACCTCTCATGAGCACTTGAATTGTTTATGAACTTTGTAATAGTTAAAGTGTGGGGTGGTTGGTTTGACTTTTGAGTGGAACTAATGAAATAAGGAGAAAGGTGCACTGTTTTGAAAAAGTAAAAGCCACTTGAATTGAAAAAAAAATAGCTGGATTGTTGTAAAAAAAAAAATCCTTGATAAGTAGTGGCTCTTGATGTAAGTGTGCTTAAAGAAGTATGGGGTAATATACATTGATGTGAAGGTGGAGTTTGGTTTGACATAAGTATGGGGTTTGAATGTTAAAGTATATGTATTAAAGTGCTTAGGGAGGTGTAGTCACCCTTATATCTAAATATATCCTACCCGTCCGTAGCCTACATTACAACCAAATAAAGTCCTAATTGATCCAAGATTGAATGAGCTCGATTAGTGGAGTAGTACACTACGGGCAAGCTTATGGTGCATCTTTTGTGGCATATGAATGTTATTTCTGAGAGTGAGTGAATTCTTTCTATCTTGAGTTCCTAAGTGTTCTTAAATTTTATTGTGTGGAACTACTCTCTTTTGTTGTGTGAGGGCACTTGATTCATGAAGGAAAGGTAATGTCAGTGACCTCTATGTTAGAGTAAGTGGGTGAGTTGTGAATAACGTGTGGTACTTGTGAGTCAAATCTTGAGGTGAAGATGTTACGCTTTTGTGCTTAGTCTATTTTAAATACTCTTGGTGTGATGAGTTAGGAGAATTGTTTAAAAAGGTCGTGTCTATAAAAAAAGTGTAGTTTGATTGCTCGAGGACGAGCAATGGTTTAAGTGTGGGGTGTTGATGATAGGCTATAATTGCATATTTTAGTTGCTTATTACACTCGAATTTACTGCACTTTAATTGAGTTTGCGCTTTAATCGCTAGTGTTTTGCACTAATTGTGTGTTTTATGCTTTGTAGGTGTGATTCCGAGCTATATAGATGTTATGGAATGAATTTAAGTGATTTGAAGCTTTGAAGTTTGAGTAAAAGCTCAAGGAATTAAGCCGGGATCGTGTTCGGGGGTCAAATTTGATAATTAAGTACGAACGAAGACTTGAGGAGGCATATTGCGCACTGTCTAGTAAAATAGACATAACTTTTTGCTCAGAACTCCATTTGGGCTCCACAATATATGGTTGGAAAGCTAACTCAAAGGGCTACAACTTTCATGTTTTACGTGTTTCCAAATTCCAAACAAAACAGGGTGAAAAACCGCGGTTCCACCGCGACCGCGGTAGAAGATGGTCGTGGACAACTGAAGAATCAGAGGGCATGTTTGGCTGCGGTTCCACCGCGACCGCGGCAAAACCGCGGCAGGAGGCGGAAATTTCAGGGACTTATGTGCAAAACACGGGATTTTAAGCCCTAAACCCTATATTAAACCAAGGAAGCCGGCCAAGAAAGGGAGGGGACATATTTTGGACATAGATTCGACCTAAGGAGGCAAGAACACATTGGGAGCAAGGCGGAGAATTCTTCTACGAGTTTTTTTCCTTCCTCTTCCTATTTTTCATTGTTGGTTATGACTTTTAGTATTGTAGTTTTACATACTATTATGAATAGCTTAATT
>NW_017697465.1:0-2971 GCF_001879085.1 Nicotiana attenuata | reverse complement strand
GCCGTTAGGCCTTTAATTTTCAACCGTTTGGAACTTTAAAAATAGCCATTTGGCCCCCAAACTTTATTTTAACCCCAAACTTTATATAATTACACTTTTCCCCAATTGTCAACTATAAATACCCCCTCATTCTTTCATTTTTACTCACCAATTCATCAATCTATCTCAATCTCTCTCAATCTATATCTAATTTCTCTTCTATAATTGCTTATTTTATTATTGCAATTTCGTGAAAAATTGTGAAGTTGGTGAATTGAAGTATTCAAGTCTTCAAGTCTTCAACGATTTTAAATTTTCAAGAAGTTGTTCGGCAATTCGGTAAACTCGTTCCAACTCTTAACTTTTAAGAATATATTTTTGTGTGTTTAGTTTGCATAATTGTAATTAATATGGCATTTTCTTTGAAAAAAATGTTTGGTGGTAAGGGAAAAGCAAAAATTGGTGAAAGTAGTCTCCAACCTACTACCCTTCCCCCGGCTCCCCGACCCAGACCTGTTACCCGTCCTGCTGCTCCTATTATTCTTGATAGTGATAAGCCTTGTTTTCAATTTTCCGATAGTGAATTTTGCCATAATGTTGCACAAGGTGAACAATTAAATGAAGAAGTTATGAATGCTCTTTATCCTAATCAAACTATCTTAGAAAATGATGAGGAAAATGAGGATGTAGATGAAACCCAACCGGATTTAGATGATTCACCTACTAGTTCTGTTAATAACCCAACTGATGCCCCGCCCGACCCACCTGTACAAACCCCTACTTTTAATAGACAACCTTCTAAACGCCTAGAAACATCAATAGTTTGGAATTTTTTTACTCAAGTAAGAGAACAAAATAAGGCTAGGTGTAAAACTTGTGGGAAATTGCTGGCGCATAAATATACTGGAAACCGTAGCGGTACGGGTAGTTTGGCTAGGCACATACAAACACACCCTAGAGATAAAGTTAAATATTTACAAATGAAAGCGCAGCAAGAGGGGACAAGTGTAGATACTGCGGGTAACCCTAGTACAGGTTCAAATCTAGTTCAACCAGGAATTAACACTGTGACCGGTGGTATTTTATATTACGATCCTAATAAAGATCGTGAAGAATTAGCAAAGATGGTTACTGTTATGTGCTTACCATATACTTTTCCTTCTAACCCTAATTTTGTGCATTATATTAGAAAAGTTTTTAATCCTACTTATAAAGGTTGGCCTCACGCAACAGTTAAGAGCGATATTTATAAATATAAACATGAATATGAACAATATTTGCGGTATTTATTTACTCATATAACTAATCGAATTTCTATTACTACTGATATTGGTAGAAGTAATAATGACTGTGATTATCTAACTGTCACACAGGTAAGTTTATTGCTAACACCGTTGCAGATATTTGTAGATATTTTTGCATTAGAGATAAAATAATTGCAATTTCTATGGATAATGCTTCTAGTAACACTAGTGCTATAGGCATACTTACAACAACACTAAATCCTGCATATAGTAATTGTTTCCATGTGAGATGTATTTGTCACATTTACCATTTAATCGTCGGTGATGGTATGAGAATTTTAAATTTAGAAATTGAAAAGGTTAGAATGGCTCTTAATTGGCTATTTTATTCAAACCGTAGAAGTAGACTTAGAGAGTATTTTAAAAAATGTGATGAATTTGGCCTTAGAGAAAGAAAGGTTCCTAAACCTTGTCCAACTAGATGGAATTATATGTACGAAAGTTTAGTAGTTGCATATGAATATAGAAACCCAATTAATGCAACGTTTAATGCTCGTGTTGGTGGTGAGGATGATGATGAAATCCTTACAAATCAAGATTGGACGAATGTCAAAATTCTTATAGATTTTTTAGAACATTTTCAAATTGCTACAAATGCATTTTCTGGACAATATTATCCTACTATTTCAAATTGTTTAATTTATATTGCAGCACTATGTGATTTGTTTGTTGAATTTTCGGAGGGTGGGGAAATTTATCAACTTGCTATAAATGCAATGAAAGAAAAGTTTAAAAAATATTTTTTCCCTATCCCCCCTATTTATGGTGTTGCTGCATTGTTAAATCCAACAATGAAATTAGGAGGTCCTCACTTTTGGTACACAAATATTTATAAGGCTTTAGATCTTTCAGTTGAGGAATTTTCTACACTTGCAGAGGCAAAAGCCTCAATTAAAATAAATGAGCAAACAATTTATAATGCTTACCAACTTGCGTTAGATCATGCTAGGCCAAATGTTCCAACCCCTACTTCGTCTAGTTCACAATCATCTAAAAGAGCTGCGGGCCTACAAGCACTTAAATCTTGGACGGAGTTTAGGGGTTCTCAAGGTGATAATTTTGATGAGACTTCACATCTAAATGAGCTTCAAATTTATTTGTCGCAGGGACTTGAAAAGGAGAATCCAGACGGCACCTTTGATCTTTTGGAATGGTGGAAGACAAGGGAAAAACATTTTCCGGTTCTTGCAAGGATGGCTCGGGATATTTTATCTATTCAAGCTTCAACAGTTGCATCAGAGAGCGCTTTTAGTCAAGCAAGACTTCAAATAGGTGATCATAGAGCGTCTATGAGGGAGAGCTTGGAAAAATCAGTACTATTCAGAGATTGGATCCGCTCGGAAAGAAGAAACTTTGGACTTGCAGAATCACAACCGGAGATAGACGAAGCGTATGAAGAAATGATAGCGGAACTTGCGGAGGATGCTGCTTCGCCCGGAAGCGGTGATGAACAAGCTTCTTTTCCGCCACCACCAACGGAACCTCCTCCGAACCTTGAAGGATTTATGAGATTTGTTAGAGATACAATGTAGATTATGGTGTAACTTGTACTTTGGCATATCTTCTTTAGTTTTTTTTCCTTTTAATGGTGGTATTAGTACCTTGTTGTGCTCATTCCATTGGGGGGAAGAAGATTAAGAAAGATATGCCATTTTTGGTAATAAAAATTATAAAACATACCCTTGGCT
>NW_017697464.1:0-2973 GCF_001879085.1 Nicotiana attenuata | reverse complement strand
GATCGTGGTCGGTAAGTTTCCCACCTAATCTCTTCTCTCCATGCTGGAATGGCTGGCGGCTATATATCGGGGTTGCTACCGTCACCATGAATGATCACCTCCTGGTGATTCCATTCAAATTTCACTGCCTGATGTAGTGTTGAGGCCACGGCCCTGGCGGCATGAATCCATGGTCGTCCCAACAGCAGATTGTAAGAAGCCGGCACGTCTATCACTTGAAAATCAACATCGAACCAAGTGGGCCCCATTTGCAAATGTAGGCTAATTTCCCCAATAGTGGACCTTTGAGATCCGTTGAAAGCTTTGGCGTTGATGGCCCCATCCTTGATTTCATGCAGCCCTTTTCCCAATGTTCTGAGTGTTACCAGAGGACAAATGTTGAGACTGGACCCCTCATCGACCAGGATCCGGGTGATAAAATAATCCTCGCACTGCACAGTGATGTGCAATGCCTTGTTATGACTCAATCCTTCCGGTGGCAGCTCATCCTCGTGAAAGGTGATTTTATGACTCTCCAACACTTGGCCCACCATGTTCGCCATTTCTCCTCCAGTGATGTTGCTTGGTACATACGCCTCACTCAATACCTTCAACAAAGCATTCTTGTGTGCATCAGAACTTTGTAATAAAGCCAAGATAGAAATTTGGGCCGGTGTTTTGTTCAGCTGGTCAACGACCGAGTATTCCTTGGCTTGTATCTTTCTCCAGAGATCATCGGGTCCAGTTTCAATGATGGCCTGTTGGCCAGAGGTCTGCTTACTCGACTCAGCTAAGTGTTCTGGGGTATAAACCCTGCCGGTTCTTGTCATACCCTGCTGCAACTCTTTCTCCGAACTTGGCTTTTCCTTTCCTTCTTGCCTCGACTGTGTAGTCCCACGGTATAGCTTTTGTGTGGAACGGTGTTACGGCTGTCATTGCTACTGGAATAGGCACCCTTGCCTTGGAGGGTAATACAGCAACTTCAAAGGGCTCAGGCGCCTTTGGGGACCCAAACTCGACTTCGATTGGTGTTGGCGTCTTTGCGGAGGCTGGTGCTTCAAACTCAAGCGGTATGGACATGTTCACCTCAGCATCTTCAGAAGGCTGAATTTGGACTACAATCGGGTTAAGAGTGACTGTTGATTTCTTTGGATCGTCACCTTCCATGATCAAACCGATTGATCCTTAGGGATCCCAATCATCTTCTCTTTCAATCATATGAACACTTCCACCCTTGTGGTCTGGTAGAGGGTTGTTACGGACATTCGGAGCAGGCTCCTTTGCCACGATGATCTTGTTGTCAATTAAAGCCTGGATCTTGTCCTTCAGGGAGCGACACTCATCAATAGTGTGTCCCTTCATGCCAGAATGGTATGCACAACTTTTGTTTGGGTTAATCCACTGGGAGGGGTTTTCAGGAGTTATGGCAGGGACAGGGGTGACATAACCACCGGCTTTGAGTCTTTCGTACAGTTGGTCGATTGGCTCGGCAATGGCGGTGTATTGTTTGGGAGGTCTGCGGTCAAAATTTGGCCGGGGTCTAGGATAGTTTTGGCGAGTAGGAGGTGATTGATAGTGGGACGGTTGAGTGTTGTAGGCTTGGCAGACTTGTGCGGGTTGGGAATATTTGGGTGAAGTGGGTTGGTATGTGGGAGGTGGGGGTGATTGATAGGTAGGTGGTGGAGCTTGGTAGGAAGGTGCGGGGTAATTTGAGGTAGGTTGATATGTAAGAGGGGTATTGGGTAGGTTTGTTATTTGATTGGGGATTTTGTTCTCTGTGCAACCATCACGACACTCACATCCCTTTTCTTGGACGTGCCACCAGACTGTAGAGCCTTGTTGGTAGCCTGTAATGCTTCAAAGTTAGTGACCATACCACTTTTAATACCTTCCTCGATCCTCTCCCCTAGCTTGATGATGTCGGAGGATTTCTGGACTTCAATCAGCATCAACCTTTTGTAGTACTGTGGGTCTTGAGCCCGGACGAAAAACTTGTTCATTTGTTCTTCTTCTAAAGCCGGCCTGACCTTAGCAGCTTCTGATCTCCAACGAGTAGCATACTCGCGGAATGTCTCCATGGGTTTATTTTTCAAGTTCTGGATGTAGAACACATCTGGCGCATTCTCCGTGTTGAATCTGAACCTGTCCATGAAATCGGACGCCATACTTACCCAGTTCGACCACTTCTTCGGGTCTTGACTAATGTACCAAGACAGCGCATCCCCTTTCAGACTTCTCATAAAGAGCTTCATGCGAACCTTTTCATCCTTTCCTACTCCGGCCAACTTGTCGCAGTATGTCCTCAAATGAACTCTGGAATCCCCGGTGCCATCGAACATTTTGAACTTGGGAGGTTTGTACCCCTCGGGAAGTTCGACATCTGGTTGAATGCAAAGGTCTTCGTAATTCAGTCCCTCGATCCCCTTGCTTCCTTCAACACCCTGAACTCGTCTAGTCAGTTTCTTGAGTTCTGCGGCCAGATTCTTGATAAGAGAGTCTTTGTCATCAAACTTGGGTGCGCTTGAGGCGGGATGAGTGGGGTGTGGCATGGTTTCCACATAGATGGGGGTGTTGTGGTGATGATCATTTACGGAGTTCAGTAGTTCGGGGATGAGCAGTGGGGTGTTGCTTGAAGTGTGGCATGTGTTGCAGTGGTGATGGGGAGTGGATTGGTTTTGTGGCTTCGGGATGTTTTGAGGAGGTATGGGATTTTGAGTGTTAAGGAAGCTGATATCCGGGGTAGTAAGGGAAAATGACAAGCTTGCCAAGTTCCGAACTTGGTCCAATTCTTCCTAAAATTTTAATAACTTCTGTTCGAGCTGGGAGGCACTTTCCTTGGAAACCTGAATACCTTGAGAAGTCTCTACCCTTTCAACTGAGCTTTCCTTTCTGATGTTGCTCAAATCTTCCATCTTTCCTTTGTTCTTGTTTCTAATAGGACTCGGAGGAGGAGGAGGCGGAGGACCCTTGGATCTTGTGGAATATGATGACGAT
>NW_017697463.1:0-2973 GCF_001879085.1 Nicotiana attenuata | reverse complement strand
CTACTCGATCAAGAATCTCAAACGGACCAATGTACCTAGGGCTAAGCTTGCCCTTCTTTCCGAATCTCATCACGCCCTTCATAGGCGACACCCGGAGCAATACTCGCTCTCCGATCATGAAAGCTACATCTCGGACCTTACGGTCTGCATAAGTCTTCTGCCTAGACTGAGCAGAACGAAGCCTCTCCTGAATAATCTTGGCCTTATCTAAGGCCTCCTGAACTAAGTCTGTACCCAATAATCGAGCCTCTCCCGGCTCGAACCATCCGACTGGAGACCGACATCGCCTACCATACAACGCCTCATATGGAGCCATCTGAATGCTGGACTGGTAGCTGTTGTTGTAGGCGAACTCTGCTAAAGGCAGAAACTGGTCCCACGAGCCTCCAAAATCAATGACACAAGCCCGGAGCATATCCTCCAAAATCTGAATAGTCCGCTCGGACTGACCGTTCGTCTGCGGATGGAACGCTATGCTCAACTAAACCTGGGTACCTAACTCTTGCTGAACCGCTCTCTAGAAGCGCGAGGTAAACTGCGTACCCCGATCCGAAATGATAGATACCGGTACACCATGAAGGCGAACAATCTCCCGGATATAAATCTCAGCTAACCTCTCAGATGAATAGGAGACTGCTACTGGTATGAAATGCGCTGACTTGGTCAGCCTATCAATAATGACCCAAATAGCATCAAACTTCTTCCGAGTCAGCGGGAGTCCAGTAATGAAATCCATGGTAATCCTCTCCCACTTCCACTCGGGAAGCTCAATCCTCTAAGACAAACCGCCAGGCCTCTGATGCTCATACTTGACCTGCTGACAGTTTAAACACCGAGCCACATATGCAACAATATCCTTCTTCATCCTACGCCACCAATAATGCTGCTGCAAGTCCTGATACATCTTCGCGGGGCCCGGGTGAATAGAATACCGAGAACTGTGGGCCTCCGCTAAGATCAACTCTCGAATCCCATCAACATTGGGCACACAAACTCGACCCTGCAATCTCAAATCACCATCATCATCTAAAGTCACCTTCGTGGCACCTCCACGCTGCACTGTGTCTCTCAGGACACACAAATGGGGATCATCAAACTGCCGATCACGGATACGCTCCAATAGAGAAGAACGAGCGACCATGCAAGCCAACACTCTACTAGGCTCAGAAATATCTAATCTCACCAATCGATTGGCCAACGCCTGAATATCTAAAGCCAGCGGTCTCTGGCTGACCGGGATATAAGCAAGACTACCCATGCTGGCAGACTTCCTACTCAATGCATCGGCCACCACATTGGCCTTACCCGGGTGATATAAGATAGTAACATCATAATCTTTCAACAACTCTAGCCATCTCCTCTGCCTCACATTCAACTCCTTCTGCTTGAACAGATACTGCAGGCTCTTGTGATCCGTGTACACCTCACATGTCACACCATATAGATAATGCCTCCAAATCTTTAAAGCATGAACAACCGCTGCCAACTCTAGATCATGAACCGGATAATTTTTCTCGTGGATCTTCAACTGTCTCGAAGCATAAGCAATAATCTTGCCCTCCTGCATCAATACTGCTCCAAGTCCAATACGGGAAGCATCGCAATAGACCGTGTAAGGCCCTGAACCCGTAGGCAAAACCAACACCGGTGCCGTGGCCAAAGCTGTCTTGAGCTTCTGGAAGCTCGCCTCACACTCATCTGACCATTTGAACTGGGCACCCTTCTGGGTCAATCTAGTCATCGGGGCTGCAATAGAAGAAAATCCCTCCACGAACCGACGGTAATAACCTGCTAACCCCAAGAAACTCCGAATCTCGGTCGCTGAAGCTGGTCGAGGCCAATTCTTGACTGCCTCAATCTTCTTTGGGTCCACCTGAATACCCTCTGCTGATACAATATGGCCCAGAAATGCAACCGAACTCAACCAGAACTCGCACTTCAAAAACTTAGCAAATAATTGACTATCTTTCAGAGTCTGAAGGACCACTCTGAGGTGTTACTCGTGCTCTTCTTGGCTGCGAGAGTACACCAAGATGTCATCAATGAAGACTATCACGAATAAGTCTAGATATGGCCTAAACACTCGGTTCATCAACTCCATAAACGCTGCTGGGGCATTGGTCAAACCAAATGACATGACTAAAAACTCATAGTGCCCATACCGAGTGCGGAACGCCGTCTTAGGGACATCAGACGCCCTAATCTTCAGCTGATGATAGCCAGATCTCAAGTCTATCTTTGACAACACCTTTGCTCCCTGAAGCTAGTAAAAAAATCATCAATCCTCGGCAGTGGATACTTGTTCTTTATCGTCACCTTGTTCAACTGTCGGTAATAAATACACATTCGCATCGAACCATCCTTCTTCTTCACAAATAACACCGGCGCACCCCAAGGAGAAACACTAGGCCTGATAAAACCCTTCTCTAGTAATTCCTGCAACTGGTCCTTTAACTCCTTCAACTCTGGCGGGGCCATGCGATACGGCGAAATAGAAATGGGCTGCGTGCCCGGAGCCAAATCAATACAGAAATCAATATCTCTGTCGGGCGGCATGCTCGGCAGGTCTGAAGGGAAAACCTCAGGGAACTCTCGAACAATAGGAACAGAGTCAATAGAAGGAACCTCTGCGCTGGAGTCGCGAACACACGCCAGATAAGCTAAACACCCCTTCTCGACCATGCGTCGAGCCTTGACATATGTAATAACACTGCGAGTGGCATGACCCGAAGTCCCTCTCCACTCTAGTCGAGGCAATTCTGGCAAAGCCAAGGTCACGGTCTTGGCGTGACAATCTAAGATAGCATGATACGGGGACAACAATCCATCCCCAATATAAACGTCGAAAATCCACCATATCTAAAAAGCAGTAAATCAACACGGGTACTCTAGACCCTCGAAACACAACCACACAGGAACAATGCAACCCGGTCGACTACTATAGAGTCACCCACCGGTCGTAGACTACATAAA
>NW_017697462.1:0-2973 GCF_001879085.1 Nicotiana attenuata | reverse complement strand
CTCGGGCCGGTTCCCTCCCCCGGCCTTTGCCTCGGCCTCTAGCAACGGGGAGAGCAGCTCCTCCCAGGTCTGGAGCGTCTGTCGTGCGCGTCCTCATCATCTGTGAGAGAATAGAAGAAGAAAATTTAGTATACCATCAACTGCACGATAGAAGATGAATAAAGAGTAGTTTCCTAACACCCCAGAGCCTCTCGAAGATAAGTACAGACGTCTCCGTACCGATCCGCAAGACTCTATTAGGTTGGCCCATGACTTCTGAGACCTACGCAAACCTAGTGCTATGATACAATGTTGTCACGATCCAAATTCCATTATAAGCCGTGATGGCGCCCAACACCTTTGTTAGGCAAGCCAACCCTAATCAACTAGTGAGTTCTCATTCATTTTAACAAAACAATTTCCCACATTTATTTAACTTAAGATTAAAATAGTCGAACATTAACAAATTTATAAGGCAAACGAATCGGGAAAGACTAAAGGGAGTCATAATAATAGAAATACAACCCAAAAGTAATAGTCTACTAATGTGTGTGCCAGGAACTGGTGTCACAAGTACTAGGGCAACTAGTAGAATGTACAAAAGAAAATATAACTATCCTACTGTCTGAAATAGAGTAGACAGTAATAACAAAAGGAGAGACCCCGGCATGCTGCTGAACGGCTCAGAAGGGGGAAGCTCACCGTGAGGTCTCGATTAAGTATCAGGGATGCGCGCCGGACGGATAGCCAGATGCACACGCCTCAGATCCTGTACATTTAAGTACAGAAGCGTAGTATGAGTACATAAACAATATGTACCCAGTAAGTATCCAGTCTAACCTCAAAGAAGTAGTGACGAGGGTCGACTTGAGACTGTTGATACCTAATTTTTCCCCAAAATATTTTTAAAATTGCATATATACCTTCAAAATCATACATCAATAGCAATTGGTATTTTTCCATAATTTTCCTATATTTTTATTAATTTACCCAGCATTTTATTTCCAATAAATAAATACAGAATTGTATCACAATCAATTTCAAAAGCATCTCTTGATTTAATTTATTATTTATGGTCCAATTTAGACCAAATTATTTCATAATTAGCCAAATTGGCATCTTTTGGCTATAATTGCAATAACTTTGCAACTATGGCCCAATCATATGATTTTATACTATTTTTGACCGGAAATTAAGCATTTGTATTTTTAAATACCAAGTAATCATTTTTAACTATTTTCTATGCATGAAATTCATTTTTGTACAATTATCAGCTATTTTTATAAATTGTTTTATTTAATTTAATTGGGTATTTAACTAATAGCCTATTGCATTTCAATTCTAGCCTAAATTAAACCAGCCCCAAACCTAATTACACTAGCCCAAAGACCCAGGGCCAAACCTAAATCCTACCCGACCCAATTTCGCCCAAATCCTGGCCGTCGATCATTTTGGATCAACGGTCCAGGTTAATTCCTTCCTTAATTAACCTAATAGACTACCCCCCCCCCCAGACCCTCATTTCCTCTCTTTTACTCTGCCGTTACACTCTCCCATTCCCTCTCAAGCTCTCTACACAACCATGGCTCCTACTCGTCGGTCGTTGGCTCGCCGATATCTACGGTAGTTCCACCACCACCCCTAGCCTCCATGGCTCCCCCCCTCCCATGCCGGATTATTGCTACCCTAAGGTCCTCAAGGGACCAGCGGCTGTTCAACTCACACCTATGGGCTGATCCTGGCCGTTCTCAGGCCACCCTTGGCTGTCTGAGTAAGATCTTTTTATTTTCCGTCTAGACCTAGGGGGTTTCTAAGCCGGTCTCTCCTTGTCTCTAGGTTATCTCTTTCTGAAACCCTAACTCATCTCTTGACTCTTCAGATCCACCATAGATTTGAGTATATTTTGAGATATTCTTGCTGTTTTCCATGGTAATCTCTCCGATTTTTTCAAAAATACCTCTTCGTTTTCAAAACTAGGGTTTCGTAACCCCTTTTTTTAAACGTTTTTTCTTCTGATTTTGGTATTAATCTATGGTTTTTACTATGTTTAAACGGTTTATTTAACTTTTTTCTTTTATCTGGTTAACTATCTTAAGAACCCTAATTTTGGTTTCAATCTTGGGTTCTGAGACTGTCTTTGCTTATTTGCTCGACTAATTTGTGCGTATGTCTGTTTCTCATGCCAATGTTCTGAGTCCCTGTGATTTTCTACCCCCTTATGCTCATTAGGGTTTCTAATTTTGCTTCTCCCGCCTATATTATGTTTACTTTGTCTATTGACCGAAATTTGTGGTAATTTCCTCTAATCAGTACTATTTCTAGTTGAATCCCTAATTTTCTGTGATTGATACCCTTTACTGATTTCCTATGGTAATGTTCTTCACTGATTTCCGACTTTGGTTTACTTCTTGTCTTATTACATGGCTGACTATATTATTAATTGATTCCTACTGCTATTTCCTTAATTAGACCTTTATGTATCTATCCCTAATTACATGATCTGTACCTATGTTGTTTGAATCCTTTCCTTATTTGTTACCTGCTTTCTACCGTTGGTAAAATTACTCCCTTAATTAAGGGAGACTTGACTGATTTTCGTTCTTAATTTATTCTGTAGTTATATAATTGCTGAACAATTGATTCTTGCCTTACTTACCTAGCTTTCAAACTATTATATATACTCTCTTCTCTTTTCATTACACACACGAACACATTGGTTCAAAAAACTCTCTCACACTAAAAAGGCTTTCTGCTTTCTCTCTTTGTTACTTGATACTATTCTGAATTAGCCGGCTGCAAGCCAAGGCTAATTACTGTGCTCTCCTGTTCTTCACTTTGTGTTTACTATCTCTATACTGGTATGTTCTGATTTCAATTCAAGTCCCAAAAACAATACGTTTCTTTTACTTCTTCAGCTCATTATGTTCCTGATTTGTTTCTACCTATGGTTTTGCTGTTCAACATGTAATTAATCTCTTTTGCTTCATCTAATTA
>NW_017697461.1:0-2973 GCF_001879085.1 Nicotiana attenuata | reverse complement strand
ATATAGCCCCTCGGGCAAGCCTCTCAGTCACTCGTGACTCAAGTCTCATCAGTCAGCATTCACACACGCTCAATAGGTACCTTATAATAACCGCTGCAGCATGCAGCCCGATCCATATATATATAGTCGACTGCGCTCACTGGGGGTGTGCAGACTCCGTAAGGGCTCCTATAGCCCAAGCGCTATATCGCTGCGGCGTGCGGCCCGACCCCCCCCCCCCTACACACACACACACATATATATATATATCGGTGTGCAGCCCGATCCCTAACTATTCTCACAATCTAGCCCTAGGCTTTTCTTACTCATCAACCTCACAAGCCACTCGTGCATTTCAGTACAAACTCAGGGAACTCAGCTCAAAATACTTTCATATATTAAAATAGATTGATGAACAAGATTAAGCAATAAACAGGTATAAATCATGACTGAGGATAGTGCTTTCTATCAAAACAATGTGAGGATAATAGAAAAATACCCCTCAGGGTCTAAACAGTACGGCACAACGCCCCAAACATGGCGTTCAACCCAAGTTAATAGAATCATTTCTAAAGGTCTAGATTTACAATCGTTACTTACCTTAAACCAGACGAAAATCTACTCTGGGATGCCCAAAATCCGAATTTGCTCAAACCCGGCCCCCCGGGCCCACGTCTCGGAATCCAACAAAAATCGCAAGACGAGAAACTCCTTTCACTCCTGAGTCCATTCATACCAAAATCATCAAATCGGACCTCAAATGACCCCTCAAATCCCCAATTTGAACTCTCCAATTTCAAGCCCAAATCTCACAATTTCTTCCCTAATTTTCCCACTAATATCATGATTAAACAATGGAATAATCGCCATAAACACAAGATACAAGGTCCAAGTAGCTTACCTCACTGAAAGCACTTAATTCCCTCTTGAAATCACAGTCCCCAAGCTCCAACTGGTCCAAAAATGGTGAAGAAATGGCAGAAATTCACGAAGTGAGGCTTTTATAGTTTCTGCCCAGGAGACTTGCACCTGCGGTCTAATGAGCGCACCTGCGGTCTAATGAGCGCACCTGCGCTACCGCATCTGCGGTCAAACAAGCGCACCTATGTATTCCACTTGTCCGCACACATTTCGCATCTGCGGCTACATGCCCGCACCTGCGGCCTTGCTGGTGCGATACAGCCACCGCACCTGCGGTCAAGCTGCAATTGATCCAAAACCGCATCGGCCTCCCTCTCGCATCTGCGACCTCGAACCTGCGGTCCCCAATCCGCAGGTGCAGAAATAACAGAAGCAGCAACTTCAGCTGCTCAAACCAAGTTCCAATCTTTCTGTTAACCATCCGAATTCATCGCGAGGCCCTCGGGACCCCAACCAAAAACACCAACAAGTCATATACCACTATTCAAACTTATTCCAACCTTCGGAACACTCAAAACAACATTGAAACACCAAATCATCCTCGGATTCAAGCCTAAGGATTTCAAAACTTCCAAATTCCGCAAACGATGCCAAAACCTATCAAATCTCATCCGAATGACATGAAATTTTTCCCACACGTCACATATGACACAACGGACCTACTCTAATTTCCGGAATTCCATTCCGACCCCGATATCAAGATTTCCACTACCGACCAGAAAATGCCAAATTTCCAATTTCGCCAATTCAAGCCCAAATCTACCACGGACCTCCAAAATACATTCCGAACACGTTCCTATTTCCAAAATCACCTAAAAAGCTATATAAACCATCAGAATTCACACCCGAGACCTTCTACTCATAAGTCAACATCCAATTGACTTTTCCAACTTAAGCTTCTAAATAAGAGACTAAGTGTCTAATTCCACTCCAAGACCACTCCGAACGCAGAACAACCAACACGATATGATGAAATACAGCTGAACAACACATAAAGAAGAAGAAATGGGGAAAATGGGGTTGTAACTAATGAAACGACCGGTCGGGTCATTTCATCCTCCCCCTCTTAAACAAACGTTCGTCCTCGAATGAGTCAAGAAACATACCTGAAGCCTCAAATAGATGAGGATTTCTGCTGCGCATCTCCTGCTCGGTCTCCCAAGTAGCCTCCTCCACGGGGCCGGCCTCTCCACTGCACTTTCACTGAATCAATATCCTTTGATCTCAACTTGCGGGTCTGTCGCTCCAAAATAGCCACTGGCTCCACATCATAAGTCAAATCACCGTCTAATTGAACCGTGCTAAAATCTAAAACATGAGACGGGTCGCCAATATACTTCCGTAGCATAGAAACATGAAATACCGAGTGCACACTTGACAAGATAGGTGGCAAAGCCAGCTCATAAGCCACCTCCCCAATCCTCTGAAGCACCTCAAAAGGCCCAATGAACCGAGGACTCAATTTACCTTTCTTCCCAAATCTCATAACACCCTTCATGGGTGAAACCTTCAGCAGAACCTTCACTCCAACCATGTAAGACACATCATGAACCTTCCTGTCATCATAACTCTTCTGTCTCGATTGCGATGTACGAAGCCGCTCCTGAATCACTTTCACCTTGTCCAAAGCATCCTGTACCAAGTCTGTACCCAAAAGCCTCGCCTCGCCTGGCTCAAACCAACCTACTAGAGATCTACATCGTCTCCCATATAAAGCCTCATATGGAGCCATCTGAATGCTCGACAGATAATTGTTGTTATATATTATTTGAATATTTAAAAAAAAACTAAAGATAGAAGGGTTTACATCAGATGTAAGACAATAAAGTAAAAATATTCGGATGACACGCTGAAATAACTCGAAAGGCAGAAAAGATAGCAAGACAGGCTACCGAGACTCCCGTCTGATAGAGAAAGTTTCTGGTTTGGCGTTCCGTTTTTTTGTTTCTCTTCTGCCGCGGCAATGACTACTATGACTTTCAATGCTAGATCAAATTCTCCATAGACAAATCATCCCGAGCAGGCCATGTCCTATTGCTCAAATCTAGTAAAGTCAACCCCACATTTGCCTTC
>NW_017697460.1:0-2974 GCF_001879085.1 Nicotiana attenuata | reverse complement strand
ACATGTGCCCATAACTCACAAATCATAACGTCTCACAACACCGAAAAGCAACTCATAGCTCTCCTCAGATCACTAACAAGCTCAATAACGATCGAATCAACCTATCCCTCAACAATACAATTCGGGGCCAACCAAGCCAACTCAAGCTAAACACGTATCCACATCGGCCTACCAACGAACTCATTACCAAGAAAGCATGAAGCTGCTCCTTCCACTACTATAACTCCTGCCGGAGCCGTACGATACGGTGCCCGGCACCAAATCAATATCGAAATCCACAAGCCCGGCGACATGCCCGACCACAAGAAACGCATCCGAAAGTCCCTTAACACCGGAATAGGAACCAATGGTAGGAACCTCTGCACTGACATCCATCACGAAGGCCCAAATAAGAAAAGCAATCCTTTCCAGCCGTCCACTGGGTCTTTGAAATATAAACCACTCTGCAAGAACATAATCCAATGCACCTCGCCACTCAACCGGTGGCATTTCCAGCATAGCCCGCAGCGCAATAGTTCAGCATCACCTAACACTAAGACAACTAGTCTGAATTTCAACATCACATCCAAAATCTAACATACCAGCAAATAAAGATCCACTCGAGCCTCCAAATCCCGATTGCCGCTACGGTGCCGAATACACACGATCCACAACCACGACATAGCGTGTACATGAGAACTCCCTGTCTCCAACTCCATATAGCACACGAATCATCATACATGATCCATTTTTGCCGTCTGAACGCATACCACACCTTAAATACCCCATCACTCCACGATAGATACTTTAAAATTTCCTGTGCCACTAAGCAAACCCGAATACCACCAGTTGATCCAACAAGAAAATGCCGCAATACTACCGAAGTATCATCAGTTTAATCACATTACCCTTTTTCTTAGACATATACTCTCGTCAAATCGCTTCCAATTAGCAGCACCATTTCCTTGATTATCTGAGGCTACCCGTTGCCTAAGAGTTTTATCAACTTCTTTTCAGAACTGAACTGAAACCTCGTACACGTAAATCTCGATCCTCCACAACATACCGCGTATACCATACCATCCAAGGATAGCAGGAAAACTTTTATCTCCCTTCCGAGCCACAGACATCTACCACTCAACTAGTCAAGAACTTCCATTGATCCCATCTAGAAGAAAAATCATTACACACTCCATGTCTCTCATATTCGTAGAAAATGCACCTCTTCAACCATGGTAGAAATCAACAAGAACTCTCTCAATTCCGTTTGCATAAATTAAACTGCCAGGACGGAATCCTTCTAACTCGACCAAGCTAAGCAAGCCATCAAAACCCAAGAGCATTGCTGAAAAATACTTGTAAGGGCTCATTACCTCGAACACATACGAAGAATTAATCATATCCTTACCATACCGATTCGGTCTACTATCAAGCTATTCCATCTATCTAATTTCCCTTCTGATTCATCATCATCTTGATATTCCCCCTTGTTGTAGCACCACAGTTCCTCAACCCAGGCTCACTACACGAGACCCAAGCACAAGACCACACTGTCTAAAACCCATAAGCCACTGAATCTTCTCTCAAATATTCCCAGAAATACCACATTCCAAAATACTTTACTCTGAAGAACTTCCTGCGAATCTAAATCCGTTACCTTTACTTTCCAGATACTGATACATAGAATCCACAATTAACATAAAATACCACAAGTATTGTCCTTTTCCAATGAAAACACAGTCTCTAACCACATACACAACCTTAAGACACCTGATTGTTACATGTAGAATCTTGAACACATTAAAATCATTCTCGAGAGTCATTTACTTCTTATTCAAACTGCAATTCACCTGATCAAACGAACATAACCACCCGTGCCTCATTAGCACTCTGATACCGCAGGATATGACCTCATCCTAATACAAACAAACATCTCATGCTCCATGCACCGAGCATTCTTTACCAACAACAGCTTAAGACATCCTGTGATTCTCACACATCTACGAAGCACCATATAACCTTTGTCAAAATTTTGCTTCACTCGTTCCATCCTCGGCTCAATTTCCGCAACTAGAACTGATTCGCCAGCATGCCTCAAACCGGAACCAACATAGCACATAACCATACAATTAGCTAATCAATAGCAAACTCCCTAACTTGGCTCGAAGCCACAGATCAAAACACTCCCAACAACTGATAACGCACATACTCCATTGTTGCCTTAATACCATAGTGAGATTAAACTCAATCCTTCATAAGCTTGTGGAAACACAAATCATCTAGAATTTTTTTTTAACTCTTCTGCAAATCTCGCATTCACTCACACAACAGTTAAGCCCACTCTCTAGGCGATCCAATTTAGATGTCAACACATTTTCTTCACTTGTAAATGAGATCTTCTAATAGATAACATAAGGATCACACAACTTTAGAACACTCCGCAGGAGATGACCCACCTGCCTTGCCTCCAACTACCATTTCTGTATACCTTCCACCGTCCTAAACTTTACGCAGTCGCTTAATCTTCCTGAGTCTGAACTCATACCGCAACATAAAATTTTTACTTCTCTCTCAACTGGAAACATGAAAAGGTTCTTCACGCGCCCATAACTCAGGCTATACCTCGAATCGCAATGGAATTCAAACACCTAATAGTTCTTCTATCATCCAGTAGGCCTTCCTCATCACCTCCAAGTCACATAGATGCACCTTGCAGCACTAACATACTCACCACGTAGCTAACTAGCCGTCACTCCCACTAATAGGGGCAATGCCGAACATATAAGTTCGAAATACTTGCTCACACAATCAGCACCTCGGTGCTCAAGCCATAGGAAAAGATCCGGCCTCAAGTCCTCCAGACTGGCCCAACATAAACTCACAGAGATTACATCTCGCCCCTCGATCGGGGAATCACAAGCCATCAAGGCACATCTGATACTGAGCGCTCATGCGCGCGTACGAACACGTGGAAGGAATTTCAAGAGTTTCTTTT
>NW_017697459.1:0-2974 GCF_001879085.1 Nicotiana attenuata | reverse complement strand
ATTCACAGACAAGTTTAGTAGAGTCTTGCGGATCGGTACGGAGACGTCTGTACTTATCTTCGAGAGGCTACAGAAGTAGTAGGAAAAAAAATCCACTTCATTCATTCCTTATCGTGCGGCATTTATTCAGCTTGAAACATATATCTTATGTTCTTTTGCATCCACTCATGTATGGAATTGCGCACTACGCCAATGGTTTGTGATACCGTAAAAGGGTTATAAGAGAGCCAGGGTTGCTCAACCATTGTTACCATGTGTCATTCAGAATCGAGGTTATGGAAGTGTAGAGAGAATCTTTCGGTTGTGCGCATGGGAGTGCATCAGATTTTGACATCTGGTTGATAAGTAAAATCTTAAGAAGGTTTAATTGGTTACGTAATCATCACAAGTGGATATAGATCTAAAGATAGTTAGTGGTATCTAGTTTTAAGATTGATGTTAGATAACAAGATGTAGCGAAAATAATACCTTTAGAAGATATAACTTAGATTTAAAATTGTTGTTTAATTAGGAATTGTCAGGACCCTCCTGGATAATAGGGAGTAGTTTAAGACCCTCTTAGATAACAAGATTCAGCGAAAGTCACACCTTTAGAAGATATAACTTAGATTTATAATTGTCGTTTAATTAAGAGTTGTCAGGACCCCCTGGATAATAGGACCTAGCTTTCAAATTCTTAGTAATATTTGGTAAAATGATTCAGTTTAACACTCACCTATGTGCCCAGCTACCAAACTGGGGCAGAAAATTTTCTTTGTTTTGTCTATTTTTGTTGAAATCAGGTACCCGCTTGGAGAACATGAAGAAACAATTCAAGTTTCAGCAATCAGGCGCCCACCTGGAGAGCAAGGGAATACAATTCAAGTTTCAGCAATCATGCGCCCACCTGGAGAGTAAGGGAATACAATTCAAGTTTCAGCAATCAGGCACCCACCTGGAGAGCAAGGGAGTACAGTTCAAGTTTCAGCTTTCAAGTTCTTATTGATATTTGGTAACATGATTTAGTTTACACTCACATATGTGTCCAGCTACCAAACTGGGGCAGAAATTTTTCTTTGTTTTTGTCTATTTTGTTGAAATCAGGCGCCCACCCGGAGAGCAAGGGAATACAATTCAAGTTCAGCAATCAGGAGCCCACCTGGAGAGCACGGGAATACATTTAAGTTCAACAATCAGGCGCCCACCTGGAAAGCACGGGAATACATTCAAGTTCAGCAATCAGGCGCCCACCTGGAGAGCACGTGAATACATTCAAGTTCAGCAGTCAGGCGCCCACCTGGAGAGCACGGAAATACAATTCAAGTCAGCAGTTAGGAGCCCACCTAGAGAGCACGGGAATACAATTCAAGTTCAGCAGTGAGGAGCCCACCTGGAGAGCACGGGAATACAATTCAAGTTCAGCAGTCAGGAGCCCACCTGGATAGCACGGGAATATAATTCAAGTTCAGTAGTCAGGCGTCCACCTGGAGAAAGGGAAAGCATCTCAAAGTACAATTCGAGTTCAGCAATCAGGCGTCCCCCTGGAGAAAGGGAAAACATCTCAGATTACAAGTCAAGTCGGTAACAAAGGAATTTCACCAGGAGAATACAAGTCAACGAGGCAACAAGGATCACAAGATCAAGTTTGAAGATATAGATAGGGCTTTGTAATTCGTAGATCATAGTTTAGTCTAGCTTCTTTTATTTTATCATAGTGTAATAAGGGGGTTCAGTAAGCAGCAGCAGCATCAGCAATAGTGAAATCACAGCTTCATGGTAGTCCCAGCTACCAGACATTCCCGAACTACACTGACCTGATTCCTTTATAGCCAAGGATATGTAGGCAACCTCGGAAGCAGGGTGCGGTCAAATCTTTCAAAAATGCTTCCCACGGAGTGTTCAAACGGGCAAATATCACTCGTATACACTCACTTTATCTTTGCACGAAAGCTCTTCATATTTACGAGCAAAGAGGGACAGCTGTGAGCACGTGATTTTTGCCCTATATGAATTACTTCCATAAATTCAAAACAAAATAATTGTTTTTTCATTGATTGCAATTTCGTGAAATTTTGTGGCATTTTCCGTTAATTGTTTGCATTTGTTTGTGCATGTTTATTTTATTAATGAAAAATACAAAAATACTTGGCATTTGCATATAGGATTTAATTTTACATTTTAGGATTAATTAGCAAATTAGTTATTTTATAAAATGGGAAAAATCACAAAAAATAGTTTAATCTGCACTTTTAATTTTAACTTTGATTTTGAGTAGTTTTTCTTTTAATTTGTTTTTTAATTTATTATTTAGGTTTAATTAGTGTTTTTAAGTTAATTAGGTTCTAGGAATTAATTTAGATTTTTATTTAATTTTGGAAAAGAAAAAAAGAAGAAAAAAAATTATTGGAAAAATTGATTTGAAATAAGAATATAAAAGAGTAGAAAGATCGAAAAAATTTGGGCTGCTTGTTTTAATTTTACCCAGGCCCAATGTTATTTCCTCCAAAACCCGTTTGACCCAGTGTTATTTCCTCCAAAACCCGTTTGACCCAGCCCGGTTTCCCCTTGACCCGGTCCGTCTCCCCCCTTCAAACCAAACGACCCCGTTTTAGTCAGTGGGCAGATATGGGTCGTCGAGGATCTTTGATCCGACGGTTGGGAAGTGGGGAGGGTTTAATATAAAAGTGTCTGAATTTCCCACACCCCATCTCGTCTGTCTCACACGTTCTTCAGAGATCAATCTCCCCAGAACCCTAAATCGTCGCCCCTAAATCCCACTGCCCTAGGGTGGCGGCGCCACCACCAAATAGCCCCAAACCAACACCCGGAAACCCCCTTACCTCCCTCATATCGAATCCACAAAGTTTTCCCCTCGAATTATCCCCAAGCTCTTCGAATCTGGTTTTGAAAGAAAGCCCTAAAATCCCCAAAGTCCAAATCAGTGGGCTTATTGAAGATTTTTGATTGTAATGGGCTTTATTCGTGTGTTTTCACA
>NW_017697458.1:0-2974 GCF_001879085.1 Nicotiana attenuata | reverse complement strand
TTTGTTTGGTTAAGTTGATAACTCACAATTGCTTGGTAAGTGGGAACCCATCTAGGTTTGATATGGGTCCAAATATGGACCCGGGCTGTGCAACTGATACACTCCAATGCTTGAGCTGAGTTTAGTTCTAGGTTTGCTACATGCATGAGAAGCGAGCTTGCTAAAGGCCTAGGCAATGTTGGGTTATTTTCTTCTTGGGCCAGCTCTATTTTTTGGGCCTGTAGTCACCTCAATTTGTAACATTCGAGTTTGTTTCTTCTTTTATCTTTGGGCCTGTAATAATTTGTAAACTATACAGATTGGGGAAATTAGTTAAGGGGAGGGTATTCTGATTCTCACACAAATGGGTAGAAAGCATGCCTATAGGATCTACTTGCTCTTGCTTGCTACTTTGTTAGATGTGATTTATACACTATTAGAAACCATGCCTATAGGGAATCACACACTCCACTCAACTTGTCTAAAACTCGTATACTATCCAAAGTATGTTAGTAAATATTGTATCCTATTTCCGTGTCTACTACTGTGCGCTATTAGATAGCATGCCTATAGAAATCAACGCCTATAATTACTTGTTTAATTATTAGATAACATGCCTGTAGGATTTAATAACACATGCCTTTGCTAATGCTTATCCAGATACCATCACTATAGGATTTCAATTAATTAACTAGTTGCTCCTGTTGCTTTCATTATACTGCTTTACCTAGATGACATGCCTATAGGGGATAAAGTATTATAAAATCAAGATAGAATGCCGATTGTTAAATATCCCTCTTATAGGATATTCTCACTCGCCTATAAAATTAACGTTGTTAATTCTGCGTTTTTTGTATTGCCTCATTTCGCAAATAACTAGAGATCATGCCTATAGGGTTTTGCAATACCTATAATCTATAAATTCCTCAGTTTAAAAGCTGTAGTACTGCTTGCACAATACATGAAATCAGAACTATAGAAACCATGCTCATAGGACTTAACGGCTCTAATGCGTCTCTACTCGGAAACTGCATACTGCCTAATCTGATCGTGTGCATTCGTTGTTTATGTGTGAAGGCTAACTTGGGCCTTTAATTGTCTTTACATTAAGTCATATTTGTTTTGAATGCTGCCTAGTTTTATCATTTTTGAGCAGCCTAAGCAAGTCTAGAACCACCCAAATAGAGGTCATAGCCTCCTGGACCATAGGCATGGGACGAGTAGTGCACGCATAGGGTACGATTTGGAATTGAATTAGAGCGCTTTATGTAAACAACTTTAACATGGTAATTTTGCAGCAGGAGATGATAGTTTGTGCCTGCTGAATAATATGAGTGACCCCTATCTTAAGGGAGTTGTGAAGTATTATTTATATTGCAAGCGGTGATTCTTTAGGCTAAAAGCCTAGGACCCCCCTCCCCCCATTTTTTTTTACTTTTATATACTCGTTATTCGTTTAATATTAACTAATGTAGTTATATAATTGTAGGAATTAAGATTTGTACCAATTTCTGTGTGTTTTAATAAAAGTCTTTAGCTTTTATTCCCTTGTTATGTGATCACTTAACCTAATGACATAATCCACACAGTGTTAAGTTCGGCGGAGACCGGCAGTTGTGGACCTCGAAGAGTGCCTAACACTTTCTCTTTGAGGTAATTTGAGCCCTTACCCAAATTTGGTGACATAGACTAATCAAACAGAGTTATTTGCATAATAGGTGCCCTAACGCGCCTTAAACCTCGTTAGGTGGCAACAGTTCTCTTTTAATACCTATCCTCAATTTAAAAGAGCTGTCACATGTCGAAGCCCTCTTTTGCGAGAAAATGGGGCGTGACAGTACGCATATTTTGTTACGGTCTCGGGTGATCTGAGCGCGTTCGGCGCATTATGTGAAAGATTGTGAAAATTGAGTTTTTAGTTGAAATACATGAGTTATGATGACCGATTCTTGTTATTTGATGTTATTTTGATGATTTGAGGTCGCGAGCGAGTTTGTATAATATTATCACACTTGTGTGTATCTTTGGTTTGGACTCTAAATAGCTTAGGTAACTTTTGCAGGTGTTACGGCTGGGTTAGGAACTGCTGGTGCGCAACAGTTGTTAGGAAGCCTGTAGATCTCGCATTTATGAGGTCTGGCCCGCATTTGCGGTCAAATGATCGTATTTGTCAAATGGGATGCGATTGGAGAACTTCGCATTTGCGAAGAAGATTTGCGAAGGATGGGAAATCGCAAATGCGACTGAAGTCTTGCATCTGCGACTCTGATAGCTTTGGGGGTAGCTTTGCAAAAGTGAAGCTTAGTTTGCATTAACGGAGGGAGGGACCTTCACAAATGCAAAGGTTTTGTCGCATTTGCGACTTCTTTGTATTTGATGTACTAATCGCATTTGAGATTAGTGTTTCGCAGTTGCGGACATCGCAATTTCGAACAATAGTTTGCAATTGTGACATCTCCTGCTGGGTAACAAAAGGAAAAAAATCATGATTTAGCTTATTTTATACCATTTATCAACCCTAAACACTTTAGAGGCGATTTTTTAAGAACTTTTTCTTCCCAAATTCATTGGTGAGAACCTTTAACTAGTTTTCAATTAATATTAATTACTTTTCATGGTTTTTAACATCAAATCTATGAATTTTATGGCAGAGGGTTTTGGGTGGAATTTAGAAATTTTATAAAATTAAGATTTAGACCTTAATTTAAGGTCGAATTTTGAATTAAATCACATATCCAGGCCCGTGGGTGAATGGGTAATCGGGTTTTTATCTGAATCATGGATTTCGACCAAGCGAGCCTGGGGTTGGCTTTTTAAAAAGTCGTGGGTAGTTTCTAAAGCTTGTTTTTAATTGTTTGATCTATAATTTTCTAGATTCGATTGGTTTGAAGTCTTGTTGGAAGGAAAGGTCGTGCTAGATTGTTGATTTGGTTGCGGAAAGAGGTAAGTGTCATGCCCCGATCTCGGGGAGTGCGTCCGGCGCTCAACCGAGTTA
>NW_017697457.1:0-2974 GCF_001879085.1 Nicotiana attenuata | reverse complement strand
TTATCCCATTTATTCTGCACGAACTACGCTTGGTCTGATTCACGCGGGGTCGTGATACGTAGGCAATCTCCATAGGATTCGACCATTTCTAAATAATAAAAGGGAAAATTAAAAAGGCATGATACAAATAGGGGAAAAACCAAAGGAAAGAGAATCCAAAGAGGGAGAGCAAAAACAAAGTGAAAAGGGAAAGATAAGAGTAGGAACTAATTGGCAAGAGAAAGAAATAAAAGCCGGGATGACGCATGTGATTGAACAGCAACATAATAGCAACGTTTGACTGCTTAGGTGCATCCATCCATCAATGTGCGGTTATCTATTTGTTAATGCCCTAACCGCTAACAAGTTGTTGTTGATGAGTTCAGGAAGGTGTTAAGCTGACTGGCATTCTGGCAACCCACCCTTACAACACCCGCTCCAAGGACAAGTCGAAAATGGCCAACCAAGATCTAGAAGCAAGCATCGTTGATCCATCCAGAGAGGAGGAGGCAATGGATGTGAATACAATGAGAGAGGAGATGTATAAGTTAAAGCAGCAGAGGGCCGAAATGTACCAGGCCTGGTCGAAGGGACATCCACCACCAGTCTATCCTGCCAACCCCAGTTATCTCCCACCACCAGCTCAACCCCAGGATCCTCCCACAGTGAACCCATATCCTGCTCTCCCTACTCACCAGCAATATTATGGAACCACCTCTCAGACACCACCATCACCACCCTCCAAGCAAATTCCATGTCCCCCACCACCAATTGCTCCAGTATTCATGGCTCCTCCACCCACCGCATTACACAGATCCTCTAGTGAACCTCTGTTCCAAACTCATGAAAACCACTATTACCCACCCGAACCCACCTTCAAACCCCTAGAACCATGCTCTTACGCTCCCCATTTTAATCTCTCAGCTGAAGAAGAGAAACCTCCCAAAAACCCGGAGCAAGAGGAGATGATACGAAAGGTCAAAAGTTTAGAGCAGTCCTTCAGAAATATGCAAGGTCTCGGGGGTCAAGTAAGTGTGGCCTACAAGGACTTGTGCTTGTTTCCTGACGTCCAGTTGCCAGCAGGATTCAAATTACCCAAGTTCGACTTGTATGATGGCCATGGTGATCCGGTGGCCCACCTAAGAGGTTTTTGCAGCAAGATGAGGGGAGCTGGGGGAAAAGATGAGCTATTAATGGCCTACTTTAGTCAAAGCTTAAGTGGAGCGGCGTTGGAGTGGTACACAAGACAAGATCATGCTCGGTGGTACACCTGGGATGACTTAGCTCAAGCTTTTGTATGTCATTTTCAGTACAATCTCGAAATTGTCCCGGACCGTCTGTCACTGACCAAAATCGAGAAGAAGCCCGGAGAAAGCTTTAGAGAGTACGGTTTCCGTTGGAGAGAGCAGGCAGCGAGAGTTGATCCTCCGATGAAAGAGAATGAGATGGTTGATTATTTCCTTCAGGCTTTGGAGCCAACTTACTATGGTCATTTGGTGTCCGCTGTAGGGAAAAATTTCAATGAGGTCGTGAAGATGGGGAGTATGTTAGAAGAAGGTCTCAAGTCTAACAAAATTATGAGCTACTCAGTGCTCAAAGCAACCACGCAGGCCATCCAAAGCGGCACCGGAGGAGTATTGGGAAAGAAGAAGAAAGAAGAAGTGGCAGTAGTGGAATCAAGGGTCTGGTCCAGGGGTCCATCACCATATTATCACCAACCTTGCCCTCACCCCCAAGCTTACCCGCATACTTCATATGGCCCACCACAGCATTACTACCCACCTCCTACTCCCCATTTCTCCGTCCATCATGCCCAGACATACCCTCAACCTCCTACCCGTGCACAATGGCGCGCACCCACTCCCCAAAACACTTACCCACACCCAAGAACCAACCGAAATGCCGCTGGAACCAGTTTCCAACCCAATCCTGCATATAAGAATGATAGGTCGCAAAAGAAGAAGACTTTTACTCCCTTGGGAGAATCTTATGCGAGCCTGTACCACAGACTGAGGCAGTTGGGTATGTTGAACCCGATCGAACCCAAATTACCAAACCCTCCCCCAAGGAACCTGGACCATTCAGTGAATTGTGAGTACTGCTCAGGAGCGCCTGGACATGATACAGAGAAGTGTTGGCATCTGAAAACTGCCATTCAGGAACTGATTGATACACGGAGAATTGAGGTGCAGGCTCCGGAGACTCCCAATATCACGCAGAATCCACTACCAATTCATCATGAGGCTCACATGATCGAGATAGTGCAGAAGGCAGAATACAAGAAGCCGTCGCAAACTGTGATGATGATTAAAGCAAGCGAAAGTAAAGCAAAAGAGGAATTGGTTGATAAGAAAGCCTTGGTCGCAGTGGGCCAGACAGTCAGTGAACCAGTGAGGGTAATAAAGCCAGGTCCTGTTAAGGTGACAATACCAGGAGCAGTTGTCGAGCCTGTGTTGGTTGTAAAAGGCGTTCGAACAGAGCCAGTCATCATCAAACCGGTGACCCAATTGCCCGTGGTTAGCGAGAAAGCTGTCCCGTGGAATTATGACAGGGTAACTGTGATGTACCAAGGAAAGGAAATTAAAGAAGAAGTGTGCGAGACTCATGGGTTGACTAGATCAGGGAGGTGCTTTGCCCCTGAAGAGTTGAGAAAGGTTAAAGCAGCTAAAGACAATTCGGCACCAACAAAGAAGGCCGTTACTGAAGAAGAAGCTGAAGAATTCCTGAAAAAGATGAAGGCTCAGGATTATTCGATTGTGGAACAATTGAGGAAAACCCCGGCACAGATCTCGTTATTGTCCTTATTGATCCATTCGGATGAACACCGCCGGGCGTTGATGAAGATTCTAAACGAAGCTCATGTGCCAGATAAAATTACTGTGAATCATCTTGAGAAGATTGCAAACAAGATTTTTGAGGTGAATAGGGTAACATTTTCTGATGACGAGTTACCATTGGAAGGAACTGAACATAATAGAGCCTTGTACCTCACAGT
>NW_017697456.1:0-2974 GCF_001879085.1 Nicotiana attenuata | reverse complement strand
TTGAAAAAACGATTAGAGGAATCTAAAGGTAACTGGCCAGAATTGCTACCTGGTGTTTTATGGGCATACCGTACTACACAAAAACAAGCACAGGTGAAACGCCATTCTCATTGGTGTATGGAGCTGAAGCTTTAATTCCGGTTGAGATAGGGGAACCAAGCACGAGGTATACGCAGACATCAGAAGAATCTAATGAAGAAGAAATGCGCATAAACCTGGACTTACTTGAAGGAAGAAGAGAAGCTGCATTAATAAGAATGGAAGCACAAAAACAAGTCATGAAACGATATTATAATCGAAAGGCACGGCTAAGATACTTCAAGATTGGGGACTTCGTACTCAAGAAAGTTTTTCAATCCACAAAGGCGGCTAATACGAGAAAATTAAGTCCAACTTGGGAAGGACCTTACAGGATTCATGGTATTGCGGGAAAAGGAGCATACGAGCTGGAAACGATAGATGGCAAGATACTACCTTCACATTGGAATGCCGTTCACTTGAAGAGATACTATTTCTAAGGAATACCCACGATCAGGTATCCATACTTTTAAATTTTATTTTTGAATTGTTAAAATTTTACTAACGATTTTAGATGATAGGCAAAAAGCTAACCCGTACTAAATGATGAGTCATGACCCGCAAGGCACGTGGAATCAATTTTCCCGGTCTAGGGTTACAATTATTCTGATAGAAATTGAAACGGGTTAAGCAGTCTTCATCTATAATCGCACCTCCGCGTCCCGTATGTTTTTCCTTTTTAGGGAAAGGACCAAATATGAGGAACAATCAAGTGCTCGAGACTTCATACTTCAAAGCTCAAACACTTGGGGGACTATATAATATACATAGACATGTGTATAAAGAAGGCAAAGAAGATTGGGAAATAATCAAAGATCAAGCCTGAGAAGTTCACTCATTGAATGAGTCAAGTGCAGAGCAAAGTCACGAGCTAAGGCCAAAGAAAAACCTTATCATAGTTAGGGTAAAGGCAATGTACTGAAACAGGTTATAAATAAAAACCTTGTGTTCATTTTCTTTTTTGAAATATTTTATAAGAAAAACAGTTACGAGAAAGTTATAGAAGTAATTCAAATACATGTAAAGTGTTATTCAAAACTAGACAAAGTTCAAATAAAAACTTGTCAAAGTTATTTCAAGAAACATGTGTATTCCTATTTCTTTTATCGTATATTAACACCATTATGAATTTGAGACGTCTTCTTCATTAAGTGTCGAAGATAAAAGGGCCCTCTTTTATAAAATTCATGATTAATTCAAGTATTCATGAAGCTAAAAAAAACAGAAGCATTTTTGAAAAATAAAAATGCAAGTTATTCAGTAAGACCTTAAAAATAAAGGCAATAATAAACAAAACAGAAGTTCAAACAGCAACAGAAACTTCTTAATATTAAAAAAGTTTAGACTAAGTATGAACTTAGTCATAAACCAAAAGTTGTTTATACAACGTGCCCCATAAAAGGCCTGGGGACTTAACGTTTTCAACAAACCCTTAGAAAGACCAAGGGTTACAACCACATACCACTAAAAAGAAAAAAAAACAAAGGATTTCCAACATCATAAACTTTTCACTGAGAAGTTGAAGGAACTGAAGCAGGGACATCAACAGCAGCAGGCTCAACATGACTTGAAGGAGTGGGGATACCCGTATCATCTTCAACATTTTCAGAAGCTTCAGCCACGGGAGAAGAAAAATCTTGGTTCTGCTGAGTCTTCTCAATAGTCTCTTTGATCTTGGCTAACTCAGATTCCAAGTTAAAATTCTCCTGGCTAACTTCAACGAGGGTATCATGGCGAGAATTTAAAAACGCCCAACTCACTTCAATGGAAGTTTTATCTTCAAGGATCTCATAATCTCTTTCCCAGTCAGCAATTTCATTTCTTAAGTTTTCATTTTCAGCCAAGGCAAATTCATAAGAAGCTTGAAGAGAAGCGTGGGAACTTTCTAAAGAACAAACCTTATCAGAAGATACCCGGGGTCTTCTTGAGTTTGAGTCAAATTCTGCACGAGTTCACCAGCATATGCTTCTTTTTCACCCAAGAGAGTCCTCAACTCTCTAATTTCTTCACTTGCCTTGGACAATTGCTCGGAAAAAGAGGTTTCCAGACGAGCCTTTTCCTTACCTTCTTGATTTGAAGAAGCCTTTTCAACTTCCAACTCTGAAGTCAAAGCCCGTACCTGCTGCTCTAAGGTACTTTTACTTTCTTCTAATGTTTCCACGTCGATCTGAAGACTTTCACATTGTTCCCTCCAATTATTCGCCTCCACTTGGTAGTCACGCACTAATTGCTCTGAGAGGGTAACCCTCTTCATCATCTCCGTGCCAATTAGATCGACCTAAAAAAAGAAGGGAAAAATAAGAACTCTGAAAACAGAAAAAAAAAAAAAAAGGTAAAGTAAAATTTGAAAAAGGGATACCTTTAAAGAAGCATGCACTATATCGTTCATCAAGGTCAAAGAACTGTGGCTGTCAAGTTTAGCTCTCTCAACTGGACCAATCAAAGGTTTTAGCCACACGTCAGCTTAACCTGATTTCCTCAAAAGGTTACCCTCAGCAGGAACTTCAATGGTAACTTGCCTCATAGCTGCGCCTCTACTTGAGGAACCAACTTCAGTGTAAGGAACAGATGAAGGAGGAATAGTCGAGGGAGTGACGGTAGAAGCAGTCAAAACAGCCTGAGGAGGAACAGTAACAGCCACAACTGGCAAAGAAGGAATCACAGGAACGGGAGTAGAAAAAGGAGCCAGGGGAGCTTCATCAGAAATCGAAACCTAAATTTTCACTACCAAAACCCACGGTCAAAAAGCTACTCAGCAGAGTCATGAGCAGCAGCGGGAACATCATCATCGGGGATCACCACCGGGGCTTCAACAGACTCGGTAAGAGGAATCGAACGAGGGGGAGAAGCTTCCTCATCAGAAACGATCCGTCTACGTGCTCGTGGCCTTTTCACT
>NW_017697455.1:0-2974 GCF_001879085.1 Nicotiana attenuata | reverse complement strand
ACATTGAAATATATTAACAGAAAATCAACTTGCTCAGCCTCAAACTCGCCATCTTGTTACAGAAAAACCCTAATTTCCAGCGAATGTGTCGTTCCGTTCACCACCGTGAACCATAGCAGAATAGCGGCCAACAAAATCATCATCAGAAGAAAAAACATTAAATCATCCAAGTTCATTCTGTTGTAGCCTTCACAAGAATTCAAATCAGACCAAATATGCCCATATCAATATGGCGACGACGACGAAGACGAGTCATCAGCACTTGAGTTTGAATATTATGCGGCGGTCGGCGATGGTGAATTCGCTGGTTCGGATTGGAGCAGTTGAAGATGGCGAATCGATAAAGAGGAAACTTACTGCTTTCATTATTGAATGACATGTATCAAAGTAGAGAGAGAAAGAAAATAGTGTAACTGAATAGCGTATTTAGTGGCTTAGGGGTAGAAAGTAACCAAAATTCGATATTTTGCTATAAACATTAAAATGTATCTATAGAATATAATTTTTTAATATGGTATTTATTTAAAATAAATAAGGTGTTAACCTTTGTTATAGGAGGTAAAAATTCCTAAAATGAAATAAAGCAATGTAAATTCATTATAAACGTACTCCCAATGATATGGGACGAAATATTCACATTCTTTCTTACTATATTTTATAGTTATTTGGTTCACAAACGTGTTATGCTAAAATTATAATACAAAAATGATTTATGCGTAAAATAATAATGCAAGGATTGTTATATATGATAACTTATTTTAAGATTATTTTTATCTTTAGTTATTCGTATCTAAGTACTTCTAACATATTTAACATGCATATTAAATTTCACGTTTTACTCCGCATAAAAAATGATTCATGCGTAACTGATATGGGTATTAGCAATATAAAATTAATACTACCAACTAAACGGTATATTTAAAGTATGAGGACATTATATTTTCTTATGCTGCCACCAAATATTGTGCTACTAATGAAATAAAGAAAAAGAAAAAATCCCTTGTTATTACGATTTACCCCAAAAGCAAAAGGGGCTTTGTGCACTTTTAGCTTGCGTTGGTAACTATTTACATTCGTTAGCCGAAAAAGCATATAAAATTTATATATATATTTTTTGTATATAATATATATATATATATATATATTATATACAAAAAATATACATATTTAATATACTTTTTGGGTAGCGAATTCAATTAGTTTTATCCAACCGACTAATTTTACCCAATTATGGCGTTACGGGGATCATCAAATGACAACAAATCTTCTTCCTGTTAGAGTGTCTTGCTCTAGATAAAACGTTAGATTGTTGTCTCCTCATATAATTTTGTATAATTATCACTTAATAATATAACTTTTTTAAAGATAAAATTAGGTTCAAGGTTTTCTTTTATCGAAAACCTTTATTAGACTAATGCCACTAGAAAATGAAACAAAAATTTGGAGGTGTTTTTCTATTGTGCAAAAACTGGAAAATTAAGCAACTTGTATTTAATTTAACAAACCCGGGAGGCTGGAAATTATACGATATTTATATGCCATGTGTATAGAGTGGTTGATCTGACCCATTAGCATTGGTGCCTTGCTTAGTAATTAGCCCCATATTCTAATGGAATCGATCTTAAACTAACCCTTCCTCGTCTAATTCCAGTATTTATTAATAAACTCATTTATCGTGGCCAATTTCATTAATCCAATGTTGTTAACTTGTTATATGTATTATTATCTAACAAACATGTGTTTCTTATAGTCTTATATTATTCAAAATTTATCGTGTTAGCTTTTCCTTTTTTGATAATTATAGAAACAGTAATCGATGCTTTAAAGTAAATTAAAAACATTGACTTTTTCGCACCGAATTTTTAAGAAATATATAATAAAAAGACTTAAAACTATCAAAAATCTTGCAACCCACGCTTCTGATTATGAGCTGCCACTTTCAAGTTTCAACAACTCGTGCAATATTTATTAGGAGTGTCATTTTATACCTAACACATATGGAAATTATAATAGTGGTGGTGGAGCTGTTGAATTCATGTTATTTCAATTTATGTTTTCTTGTAAATGTCATTTTTATATTGCATGTGCAATTAGGAAAATTTTAAGTGATACCAACTGCGGTAGGGGAGATAATGGTTGACGTAATCCATTGCAATTTAAAATTAGAAGAAAATGACCATTCAAACATCTTTTCCGTGTAAAATTAAATTTATTCTTTTTTGTAAAAATAAAAAAGTAAAAATAAATTTGCAAAACACTAAAGTAAGTAGTTGTGAATTTCATTTTTTAGGTTGCGTTATGAATAGTAATCACAAATTAAGAATCTATTATAGCACGAATCAATGCATCAAGATCTTAACCAATAAAAGTTCAATCTGAATAATATTAAAGTCTCCATTTCTCACGCATATTATTATCCCAAAATAAGTGGTTTAATCTTGTTAAAATAATTCGCAGAATATACATAGATTACCGTTTATGTTAGCCTTCAGGAAATATTAGGCTATTTATGGTACCACTCGAAAACTATAAGGGGGATCAGAGGCGTCTTAATTCATATGGTGGCCTAAAGTCAAACCTTAACTGAACTGAGAGTTTGAGAAAAATGCGTGGAAGAAAAAAAAAAAATCACGCAACTCAAATTATTCAATAACCTTGTTATTTAGCAGAATAGATAGATGAGTATGAGGAGAGGAAAAAGAGAATTTAATTTTATAGAAAACAAGAATTGAATTAGCTGAAGATTGAAGGAAGAAAAAAATACTACAAATTTTTTTCTTTTTAAGTCACTTGTCAGCTTGACTGCCTCCCAATTAAAACGTGAGAATCTAAAAAACATGTGATTTATATGAAGAAAAAGAACGAACTTGTTAATGAAACATAAAAAAAAAAACTAAGAAAGAGTATTGGAAGAGAAAAGTAGGGAGAGAGAATCTATGTTGGATGAATTACACTGGAATATGACCCTATATTT
>NW_017697454.1:0-2975 GCF_001879085.1 Nicotiana attenuata | reverse complement strand
ATATTCGGGGAATTTCGACTAAGTTGATCACAAAATGTTATTGTGGTCCGGTGAGTAAAATGATGCAAGGTGTGAATTCAGCAAAGTTATGCAGTCATGTTTGGGTACAGCGTGTAGTGATTGATACGGTGTTCGTATGTTGGAAACAGGCCTGACAGAGAATTCCGGATGTTGGAATTAGGCTCTAAGGCCTATCTGCTTGAATAAAAGGGAATATCTTCAGAACTGATCGAGCTAATGTGCTCAACTGAGTGGTGGTAGCACGGGAAGGTGCATGAGAAGTTAACCGGTGATTTCAGACTACTTCAGTGTAGTTCTCAGCACATTCGAGGACGAACGTATGTTTAAGTGGGAGAGAATGTAACGACCCGACCGGTCGTTTTGAGTCCTAGCGCTCCGTTCAACAGTCGGAGGCCATGAACAGCTTCATTTCAGGCATTATGACTTGTGTGCGTGGTCGGAATTGAATTCCGGGAAGTCCAGAGTTGATTTAGAAAGAGAATTCTCATTTCGGAAGCTTAAAGTTGAAAGAATGAACTAGGATTGGAATTTTAAGTAAACGACCTCGGAATCGGGATCTGAAGGTTCCAGCAGGTTCGTATGATGATTTCGGACTTGGGCGTATGCCCGGTGCGGGTTTTTGATAACCCGGGAGCGTTTTGGCGCTAATTGTGGAAGTTAGCATTTTTGAAAAAAATTCTTAAGTTTGGCTTGAAGTGCATTTCAGTGTTATCAATGTTCGTTTGGGATTCCGAGTCTGAGAATAGCTCCGTATGGTGATTCTGGAGTTGGGAGCGCAATCGGAAGTGAATTTGGAGGTCCGTAGGTCATTTTGGAGCCATTTGGCTAAAGATAGAAATTTGAAGGTTTTTGAGAAGTTTGACCGGAGGTGGACTTTTTGATATCGGGGTCGGAATCCAATTCCGAAAGTTGGAGTAGGTCCGTAATGTCGAATATGACTTGTACGCAAAATTTGAGGTCAATCGGACGTGATTTGATAGGTTTAAACATCGGAAGTAGAAGTTTAAAACTTCGAAGTTCATAAAGCTTGAAGCGGGGTGTAATTCATGATATTAGCGTTGTTTGATGCGATTTGAGGCCTCGAGCAAGTCCGTAATGTGTTTTAGGATTGGTTGGTATGTTGATTGGGGTCCCGGGGGCCTCGGGTGGATTCCGGGTGATTTAACGGATCGAAATTTGGAATTTTGGACAGCTGAAGGATCTGGTTGCTGGTATTTTCGCTTCTGCGGTGGGTTAGCCGCAGAAGCGGCCCGCAGAAGCAGAAAGAAAGCCACAGAAGCGGAACGTTGGTCAAGGCTCGAGGACCGCAGATGCGGTCAAGATTCCGCAGAAGCGGGACCACATCTGCGGAAGGATAGACGCAGAAGCGGAAGAGGGGCAGCTGGAGAAGACCGTAGATGCGGTCAATGTTCCGCAGAAGCAGGGCTGCATCTGCGGAGGGAGTGCCGCAGAAGCAAAAACGGGGAGGCTTGAGAGGAACCGCAGAAGCGGTATTTGGACCGCACCTACGGAACCGCAGAAGCGGTCAAAGGACCGCAGGTGCGAAAATAGCTGGAGGCGGAGGGGTTGTTTTAAAGTCGGATTTTGGCCACTTCTCTTCCATTTTTCATGGCTTGGGCGATTTTTGGGGAGCTTCAAGAGAGGGATTTTCGTCATTCACGTCAAGGTAATATATCCCCATCCATTTTAAGTTAAATACATCAATTATGTAAGGATTTGAGCATGAAATTGGTTGAAATTTGGGGGTTTTGGTAGAAAAGACCTAGAAATTATATTCTTGGAATTTAACCACGATTTTGAGTATGGAATTTAGTGAAAATTATATATATGAGTTCCTAAGGTCATGGGTAATCTTTATCTTCGAAAAATTTCGGATTCCGGGCACGTGGGCCCGAGGGCGTTTTGGGCAACTTTTTGATCGGAGTTAGGAATTGCTATAAATTAGATTGTAATGATTAATTGAGCATATATTAATGGATTTGTGTGACCGTTGGCTAGTTTTGGAGGGTGGTGCGTCAGCTAGAGTCTTCAGAAGGGCGTGGAATGCCGGTTATGGATCTTCAGAGCGAGGTGAGTCTCCTTTCTAACCTTGTAAGAGGGAATTGTCCCCATCGGTGAAATAATTGATTATGTGCTCCTAATTACGGGGGCTACGTACTCACGAGGTGACGAGAGTCCGTGCGTAGCTACTATTATGCTATTGTCCGGGTAGTCTAGGACCCAAAAGCATGCTATACTTTGAATATTTGTAATCTTATGGATAGTTGAATCGCTTAAACCACATCAAAATAGTAAATGAATTTCTAACAAGATCTAAACCTCATTTTCGTAAATTGTTGAAAGAGAATTAGCTTTTCTTTGAGTAATTGCCCCATGTTGGCTTCTTGATTGAATGTCTCTACGTGTTTATTTTTGAACGGGCCGAACGCCTTGGCTAATTAAATAGATGCATCTATAGGCGCGCCATCGACCTCGGCAAGTGCACAGTTTAATTCTGTTGGATCGGGTCGTCGCCTCAGCATTATATGCGCATGCTTGTATTGCTGCCTTGAACTTGATTAAGTTATTATTGCCTCTTCATGGCTTGAAAACATTTGGATAATTACGAAAAGAAATTTTGGAAATTGCCTATAAAAGAATTAATTGTTTACTTGTTTCCTTCTATTGGATTAAAAATCATGTTTATAGAAATCCGCGATTTAATGTTTTATTGATATCACATTATTGGACCCTTAGTATGTGTCGAAGTCGACCATCTCGTCTCTACTTCTTCGAGATTAGGCGGGATACTCATTGAGTACACGTGGTTTACATACTCATACTACACTTCTGTACATTTTTGTTGCACGGGTATATTTATCTCTAGCAGCCCACTGGGCATGGAAGCACGGATAATTCGGGGACTAGGTGAGTTGCATTGTTCGAGGCGGCCCGCAGCTAGTAAAGTCCCTTCC
>NW_017697453.1:0-2975 GCF_001879085.1 Nicotiana attenuata | reverse complement strand
TATTGGATGGAGCGTTCGGTTGTGTCCTGGGGCAGCATGATGAAACGGGGAGAAAAGAGCAGGCCATCTATTATCTCAGCAAGAAGTTCACTCCGTACGAAGCCCGGTATTCTCTGATAGAGCGCACCTGTTGTGCTTTAACTTGGGTAGCTCAGAAGCTGAGGCACTATTTCTGTGCCTATACTACGTATCTCATATCGAGGATGGATCCATCGAAGTACATCTTTCAGAAGCCCATGCCCACTGGCAAGCCAGCGAAGTGGCAAATCCTGCTGAGTGAGTTCGACATTGTCTACGTAACTCAGAAAGCAATCAAGGTGGCGATATAGTATCTTAACCCCAAGATACTGCCATACCTGCATCATGTACAGGAGTTAAGAAAGAGGTTCACAAAGACAGAGTTCCAGCATGTTCCCAGGGTCCAGAATGAGTTTGCCGATGCATTGGCTACCCTATCATCCATGATACAGCATCCGGATACAAACTTCATTGATCCTATTCCGATAAAAATCCATAATCAGCCAGCTTACTGTGCTCATGTCGAAGAAGAAGCAGACGGAAAGCCTTGGTTTCATGATATCAAGGAATATTTAGCAAAAGGAGAATACCCGGAGGTTGCAAACAATACTTAGAAACGCACGCTTCAAAGGTTGTCTAACAATTTCTTTCACAGCAGAGGAATCCTATATAGGAGGACTCCAGATTTAGGATTACTAATGTGTGTCGATGCGAAGGAAGCATCTAAACTGCTAGAGGAAATTCATGCCGGGACCTGTGGTCCGCATATGAACGGCTTTGTCTTAGCCAAGAAGATACTCCGTGCTGGCTACTTTTGGATGACCATGGAGACTGACTACATCCAGTACGTCCGAAAATGCCACCGCTGCCACATACATGCAGATATGATAAAGGTACCTCCAAATGAGCTTAATGCAACTAGCTCACCATGGCCCTTCGCCGCTTGGGGAATGGATGTTATTAGTCCAATCGAGCGGGCCGCTTCCAACGGGCACAGATTCATCCTCGTGGCAATTGACTATTTTACCAAAAGGGTTGAAGCAGCATCTTACAAAGTAGTGACTAAGAAAGTTGTGGCGGATTTTGTCCGCTACCGCATTGTTTGCCGATTCGGGATTCCAGAGTAATCATCACTGATAATGGTTCCAACCTCAACAGTGACTTAATGAAAGCTATGCGCGAGACCTTCAAGATCAAACATAAGAATTCCACAGCCTACAGGCCCCAAATGAACGGAGCCGTAGAAGCCACCAACAAAAACATCAAAAAGATATTGAGGAAAACGATAGAGAAGCATAAGCAATGGCACGAAAAGCTATCATTCGCTCTATTGGGTATCGCACCACAGTCCGCACATCAATTGGGGCAACCCCCTACATGCTGGTTTATGGTACAGAAGCCGTCATTCCCGCCGAAGTAGAAACTCCCTCCTTAAGAATCATACAGGAAGCCGAGCTCGACGATGCAGAGTGGGTAAAAAGTCGTTACGAGCAGTTAGCTCTTATAGATGGAAAGAGAATGAATGCAGTTTTCCATGGTTAGCTTTATCAGAACAAAATGTCCAGAGCTTTCAACAAGAGAGTCAAACCAAGACGGTTCACACCGGGGCATCTGGTGTTAAAGAAGATTTTTCCACATCAAGATGAAGCCAAGGGGGAATTCTCTCCCAATTGGCAGGGTCCATACATGGTTCATCGGGTTCTGATAGGAGGAGCCCTTATACTTGAAGAAATGGATGGAGAAGTCTAGCCAAAACCAATCAAGTCAGACGCGGTCAAGCGATACTATGTGTAACCATTTATGATTTCCTTATGTAATTTGAACTACGTCTGACCTGATTCCTGTTTAAGAGGGGATACGTAGGCAGCCTTATGGGTTCGGTCACAATTCAATAAAATTTTCATTTTCCCCCGCAATTGGAAACTGGGGCAGAATTTTGAGGAGGACCCTCAAAATTTCGAAGTAACTTCAGTCGATCATCGCAAGCAGCCGTCAGAAGTATCAACCCATTAAACTGGGGCAGAATTTTGAGGAGGACCCTCAAAATTCCAAAGCAAGAGAGGTTGCAATATCCCGAACCACGTCACAGTCGTCGGTTCATCTAAAAACTATTTCTTGAATATATACATATGTCATATCTTTAACAAACTCATGCATATTTATTATCGAAATCGCTCAGTTCAGCAACGCTACCCCTATGATACATACCGTGTCATCAGATCAGAGCCGAACATGGCAAGCAAAGTCAGCGGGGGCACGAACTAACCTTTCCCCTTTACAAAACTCACAATTTTTCTTTGGATGCAGGAACCCAAGTCACCAAATCATATATTATATGCTCACATTGTTCAGGAACACAACCCTCAGAACCGTCGCACCTATTCGCATTCGCCATCCACACATAATATCCCCAGCATTCGCAATATCATAATCAGCTACCAGCTATCAGCTATGAATTTTATTACTATTCATCTTTTATCTCTTGCATAAGGCTACCATTCTGCCTTCCAAGGTTAAGCTCTATCTCCATCTGCATTTTCTGCATTGCATAAGGCTACCATTCTGCCTTCCGAGGTTAAGCTCTACCTCCATCTGCATTTCCTGCATTGCATAAGGCTACCATTGTGCCTTCCGAGGTTAAGCTCTACCTCCATCTGCATTTCTTGCATTGCATAAGGCTACCATTCTGCCTTCCGAAACTAAGCTTTGTCTCCATCTGCATTGCATAAGGCTACCATTCTGCCTTCCGAGACTAAGCTCTGTCTCCATCTGCATCGGCTGAAAAATCGCCACTTTATTTAAATCCTGCATCGGCTGAAAGATCGCCATTGTACTTACATTTTGCATGGCTGAAAGATCGCCATTGTACTTACATTTTGCATGGCTGAAATATCGCCACCTTTATTTACATCTGCATCAGCTGAAAAATCGCCACTTTCATTTAAATCCTGCATCGG
>NW_017697452.1:0-2975 GCF_001879085.1 Nicotiana attenuata | reverse complement strand
TCCTAGACTGCAACGCTTAGAAAAGTATTCCCTTGTTCTCCAGGTGGGCTCCTGACTGCAACAAAATAAACAAACAAAGAAAATTTTTTGCCCCAGTTTGGTGGCTGGGCACATCATGTTATCAAATATTAAAAGCTAAAATTTGAATTGTACTTCCCTTGTTCTCCAGGTGGGCTCCTGACCGCTGAACTTGAAAAAGTATTCCCTTGTTCTCCAGGTGGGCTCCTGACCGCTGAACTTGAAAAAGTATTCCCTTGTTCTCCAGGTGGGCTCCTGACTGCAACAAAATAAACAACAAAGAAAATTTTCTTCCCCAGTTTGGTGGCTGGGTACAGCATGTTGTCAAGTATTAAAAATTAAAAGCTAAAATTTGGATTGTACTTCCCTTGTTCTCCAGGTGGGCGCCTGACTGCTGAAAGTTGAAAAGCATTCCCTTGTTCTCCAGGTGGGCTCCTGACTGCAACAAAATAAACAAACAAAGAAAATTTTCTGCTCCAGTTTGCACTAGGAAGATTTGGGAGTTGTTAGCAAAATATAGATCACCTAAGCTATTGATGCAATGATAAGAGTAAAACAAAAGACTTGATTGGAATGCACGATCCTGTGAGTAAAACCAAGGACATTTGACTAGCAAATTCATCAGACTAGGCCTTCTATCTTAGGAGAAAGATTCCTCAGACTAAGATTTTGATCCTAGGAGAAAGCCCACTAGACTAGGTCTTCAATCTTAGGAGAACAATTCATCAGACTAAGATTTTCTATCTTAAGAGAAAAATTCATCAGACTAAGATTTAGATCCTAGGAGAAGGTTCATCAGTTTAGGTCGTTTCATTATCTTAGGAGAAAGATCATCGGACTAAGATTTTGATCCTAGGAGAAGGTTCATCAGACTAGATTTTCTATCTTAGGAGAAAGATTCATCAGACTAAGATTTTGATCTTAGGAGAAAATTCATCAGACTAGGTCTATTTTTGTTATCTTAGGAGAAAGATTCATCAGACTAAGATTTCTGTCCTAGGAGAAAGTTCATCAGACTAGGTCTTCTATCTTAGGAGAAAAATTCATCAAACTAAGATTTTGATCCTAGGAGAAAATTCATCAGACTAGGTTGTCTATCTTAGGAGAACAATTCATCAGACTAAGATTTTGATCCTAGGAGAAAGTTCATCAGACTAGGATAAAATGTGAAAAGCAATGGCAGCATTTTATGCATGCTAACAAGATGACTGATTTCCACTCGAAGACCTTGCTTGTTCCCGATATCCTCCACTTGTTGCATTGCATGAACTGGCATCCCCCAACCCTTCTGTCTTATATGAATCCCAAAGCACGTCTATTGCTCCCACTTCGTGTACATGATGTTCTTTCTTGACTTAATCACTGGCCTCGGCCTTGAAGTTGTATTGTTCCTTCACTTGCCTTGATAACCGATTCTCACTTGGAGACCTTGCTAACCACTTTCCTTAAAGCAGAAAATACCTCTGATCCGTTCACCAAGCACCCTCCATCTGATATGTACCAAACCTTTCATGTTTCAATGAAAATACCTTTGATCCATTCACCCCAGCCCCTTCATTTGTTGCGTTGTTCATTAATTGACAAATACCAAGCCCTTGCATTTCACAAGGATCCCAAGGCATGCAGATTGTTGCCAGCTCAGTGTGCCTGCTGTTTTTCCTGACTTATGACGATTTGATACGCTGGCCAAATCCTGTTTTGTTCAATTGGAAAGCTGGTGGCAGATTTTGAAGTCATTTCTCACTTGTTATGACCGAATTGACTCAGGATGAGGAAGTAAACAAGACGAAAGGAACAGAGTAGAGGACAATGGAAAGAGATGATTCCTAACAAGAAAACTACAACGTAGAAACCTATCGGATATGGACACCGACTCTGATGACCTTGACATGCATCTGCAACCTATTCTGTCAAGCAAATCTGATGTTCAGCTCTTGTTGTACCTTTTTGCCGTGAAACTGGGCTTCAATGCTCCGCTTATCCGATTTGAATCACAATTCTTTTTCGACTTGTAGTGCCCGAAGGGTTTTCACCATCAAGCCTCTCTCCTTTTGGTCTTTCTCTCATCTCACTATCGCCTTATGGTGCCTGTGAAGGTTTTCACCAATAAGACTCTCTCATTTTGTTTTCTCTCAGCTTTCATCGCCTTGTGGTACCCTTGGGGCATTTATCATCAAGACTCTCTCATTCTTCATTTCCCTTGTTTGGACCGGAGTGTTGCCCCTGATATGGTTCACCTCTACTCGCTTGAATCGGCATCTCTCAAAGATTTCTTAGAAGGTCTTTCTTTGGACCGTAATGCAGGCTTTTGGACAAGGTTAGGAAGAAAGGGTATCAAAGGCTCAAAACAATTCACCATGGGCTCAAAATTACAACTTTCGGAATCAGATACAACACCCACAACCTCGGCCCCAATAGTTTTCTTAGGGACTTTTGGATTTTTATTTGGTGTGACTGAACCTCAGAGAGGCTGCCTACGTACCCTTTCGGGATCAAGTCAAACGTAGTTCAGGCCATAAAACTACGTTCGTTGTTGCGGTCTTTCCTTTTCTTCCACTTTTTCTTTTCCTTTCTTTTCATTCTTTTCTTTTCCTTCTCTTTTCTTTTCTTTTCTTTTCTCTTTTCTTTTCTTTTTCTTTTCTTTTCTCTTCTTTTCTTTTCTTTTTTCTTCTTTTCTCTTTTTGTTTTTTTTCTTTTCTTTTCTCCCTTTTTCTTTTGTTTTCTTTTTCTCCTTTCCCTTTTGTTTTTCTTTTCTACTATTTTTCTTCTTGGTTTTTTCCGTCTGTATGTTCCCTGTCTCGAGTTTTTATCATTGTACTCCGAAAGACGGGGTATGCAAGAAAATTACCGAGGCTCAAAGGGGTAACAAAGGGTATAAACGTGTTTGGATAGCAGAACAAAATGCCTTCGTCATTTCAATCTCCAAAACTATGCCAAGTACAAACTACACAGTTAAA
>NW_017697451.1:0-2975 GCF_001879085.1 Nicotiana attenuata | reverse complement strand
GTAAAATACACTCAACTCGAGAAGACGTGTTGTGCTTTAACCTGGGTAGCGCAAAAGTTGAAACATTACTTGTCAGCATATACTACCTATCTCATCTCTCGGTTGGACCCATTGAAGTATATTTTTCAAAAGCCCATGCCCACAGGGAGACTGGCGAAATGGAAAATCCTGCTTACGGAGTTTGATATTGTCTACGTGACTCGGACCGCCATGAAAGCACAAGCACTGGCCGATCATCTAGCTGAGAATCCCGTTGATGACGAATATGAGCCTTTGAAAACATACTTCCCGGACGAGGAGGTGATGCATGTCGAAGAATTAGAACAGGTCGAGAAGCCTGGATGGAAACTGTTCTTTGATGGAGCTGCCAATGCCAAGGGTGTCGGAATAGGAGCAGTACTGATTTCTGAGACAGGGCAACACTACCCTGTCACTGCTCAACTTCGTTTCTATTGCACCAACAACATGGCTGAGTACGAAGCCTGTATCCTGGGACTGAGACTGGCTATAGACATGGGTGTCCAGGAAATCTTGGTCATGGGTGACTCGGATCTTCTTATACACCAGATTCAGGGAGAGTGGGAGACACGAGAATTGAAGCTCATACCATACCGGCAGTGTTTGCATGAGCTTCGTCAACGGTTTCAATCAATAGATTTCAAACACATTCCAAGGATGCACAATGAGGTTGCTGACGCTTTGGCCACTTTGGCATCAATGCTGCATCATCCGGACAAGGCTTACGTGGATCTGTTACATATTCAGGTTCGAGACCAGCATTCCTATTGTAATGTGGTGGAGGAAGAGTTTGATGGTGAGCCTTGGTTCCATGACATAAAAGAATATCTCCGGATGGGAGTATACCCGACACAGGCTACAAGGGATCAAAAGAGAGCAATTCGACGCTTGGCAAGCGGATTTTTCTTCAGTGGAGGAGTGTTGTACAAAAGAACTCCAGATCTTGGGTTGTTGAGATGCATAGATGCCAGACAAGCTACAGTTATCATGGCTGAGGTACATGCGGGAGTTTGTGGACCTCATATGAGTGGATATGTATTGGCAAAGAAGATCCTCCGAGCAGGTTATATTGGCTTACTATGGAACGGGATTGCATCAGCTTCGTACGCAAATGTCATCAATGTCAGATACACGGAGATTTGATTCATTCTCCACCATCCAAATTACACACAATGTCAGCACCATGGCTGTTCGTTGCCTGGGGAATGGATGTTATTGGTCCGATCGAGCCAGCAGCCTCAAATGGGCATAGATTCATTTTGGTAGCTATTGACTATTTCACTAAATGGGTGGAGGCAAAAACCTTCAAATCTCTAACTAAGAAGGCAGTTGTCAATTTTGTACATTCAAATATCATATGCCGGTTTGGGATCCCAAAGGTAATCATCACAGATAATGGTGCCAATCTCAATAGTCATTTGATGGCTGAGACATATCAGCAGTTTAAGATCATGCACCGCAATTCTACCCCATATCGCCCTAAAGCAAATGGGGCAGTCGAAGCAGCTAACAAGAATATCAAGAAAATACTTCGGAAAATGGTCGAAGGGTCAAGGCAATTGCATGAAAAACTACCTTTTGCCTTGTTAGGCTATCGCACTACTGTCCGTACTTCAGTAGGAGCGACTCCCTATTCATTGGTGTATGGAACCGAAGTAGTAATACCCGCAGAAGTTGAAATCCCGTCCCTCCGGATCATTGCTGAGGCAGAGATTGATGATGATGAATGGGTTAAAGCCCGCCTGGAACAACTAAGTTTGATTGATGAGAAGAGATTGGCAGCAGTGTGTCACGGTCAGCTATACCAATAGAGAATGGCAAGAGCATATAACAAGAAGGTGCGTCCGCGGAGGTTCGAAGTAGGGCAGTTGGTGCTGAGACGTATCCTACCTCATTGGGCTGAGGCAAAAGGAAAGTTTGCCCCAAACTGGCAAGGGCCATTTGTTATAACCAGAGTGTTGTCCAATGGCGCTTTATATCTAACGGACGTAGAAGGAAAATGTGTAGAAATGGCTATCAATTCTGATGCAGTCAAGAGATATTATGTATGATTTCTTTATCTTTGTGTACCTGACTGTATTTGGCATATTTTGAGATTGAAATGACGAAGGCATTTTGTTCTGCTATCTAAACACTTTATCCCTTGTTACCCCTTTGAGCCTTAATTACTTTCTTGCATATCCCTCTTTCGGAATCAATAATCAAGCTCGTAAGCCCGAGCAGGGAAAGAAGATGGAGAAACAAGAGAAAAACAGTGAAAAAAAAAGAGAAGAAAGAAAAAAAAAGAAAAAAAAAAGAAAGAAAAAATAAAAGAAAAAAGAAGCGAAAAAAAAACAGTGAGTAAAACAGAAAAAATAAGAAAGAAAAGCAAAGGCAAAGAAAAGAAGAGAAAGGAAAGAAAACAAAAGTGGAAGAAAAGGAAAAATCTTAACAACGAACGTAGTTTTATGTCTGAACTACGTTTGACTTGATCCCGAAAGTGTAAGTAGGCAGCCTCACTGAGGTTCAGTCATAACAAAAGAAAAATCCAAGTAATCCCCGGGAAGGAAACTGGGGCAGAAGTTATGGTGGTTACAAAAGATATGATTCCGAAAGTTGTAATATTGAACCCACGTCTGAATTATTTTGAGCTTTTATACCTTTCTTTCTAAAACCCAAATGAGAGAGTCTTATTGGTGAAAACACTCACGGGCACCGTAAGGCGAAGTGAGTTTGAGAGATATTAAAAATGAGAGAGTCTTATTGGTGAAAACCCTCATGGGCACCGTAAGGCGAAAGTGAGTTTTCAGATGTGCAAATGAGGAAGTCTGTGGTTGAAGGATGTTTGAAATATGGTGAAAGAAGCAAGGTTTGGGTCTCGTTAAGAGTCGGGCGTGGAAGTATGAGACAGCAAGGGTGGTAATTGACAATTTATGTTAAATCCCTGTATGGATTGAAGCAAGCCAGTAGACAATGGA
>NW_017697450.1:0-2975 GCF_001879085.1 Nicotiana attenuata | reverse complement strand
TACTCCAGTTGAAGTTCATCAATGAAGAACAACAAAGTTCATCAAAATTCAAGTCAAATCTTCAAAGTTCATACACACATTTACCTTCAGCTTCAAATTTTTCAATGAAGAAGAACAAACCTTCAAAGAGACAAGAGAGCAGCAATTCCACCATTGACAGCCATTAAAAATCTTTGAAGCTTTGAATTCAAATTTGGGTTTTCAAAAATCATTATTTATTTTGATTGGGTGTTGTTGAAAACAATTGGGAATATGTTTTGGAGTTTATATCTCAATTTTGAGGGGTTTTGGTGAAGATTAGACTTGGTTTTGACTGAAATTCAGATTGAAACTCGAAGAAGAAGAAGAAGAAGACGACGCAGAAGTAGATAAATTGTAGAAATTATAGATAAATTGTAGACTGTTTTTTGCAGAAGATTTTGTAAAAGTTTTAGTCGTTTTGGATTTGTGAAAACAGAAAACAATGCATCTACAATCACAATACAAATAATCTACAATTTATCTACAAAATATCTACAAACTGGATACATTGAATTTTAATATCCCAACTCCCATTTCAATTGTAGCATAATTGGCATTTTCAACATAATTGCGTTTTTTGCAGAAGATTTGTAGAAGTTTTAGTCGTTTTTGATTTGTGAAAACAGAAAACAAAGCACCTACAATTAGAATACAAATAATCTACAATTTATCTACAAAATATCTACAAACTGGGTACATTGAATTTTTATATCCCAAATCCCATCAAATTGTAGCATAATTGTGATTTTTGACATTATTACGTTTTTTCAGAAGATTTGTAGAAGTTTTAGCTGTTTTTATTTGTGAAAACAGAAAATAAAGCATCTACAGTCAGAATACAAATAATCTACAATTTCTGCAATATGTCTTCTTCTTCTTCTTCTTCCTCGAGTTTCAATCTGAATTTCAGTCAAAACCAAGTCTAATCTTCACCAAAACCCCTCAAAATTGAGATATAAACTCCAAACCATATTCCCGATTATTTTCAACAACACCCAATCCAAACAAATAATGATTTCTGAAAACCCAAATTTGAATTCAAAGCTTTTAAGCTTTTTAATGGCTATCAATGGTGGAAAATATCTGGAAGAATATATACTTTCATAATTGTAGCGCGCCTAAATAGGAATATCTGGAAGAATATGATTTGATCTGATTTATGCCAAATCTTTTTAGAATATTCTGTTCCTCAATTTTAGCTCGACAAATTAGGAAGATTCAGCTACTATTAATTAGTATTTAATGATTGGTATAATAACTGTAGAAAAAATGTGGACAGGGCGGGTAAATTAGAAACTATGCATATTTTTGATAATAAGATCTCATATATGGTATAGGAAAGAAAAAATCTCATTATAATAAGCAGCGGAAGCAATCCCAGTATCAAAATCATATGTAATCTAGACAACTAGTGTATACGGGGTTTCACGGGATAGCTCTTGAAGCGTGAACATATCTCTTCTATCAGGTGAGCCTTCAGTTCCATAACTTCTAAATGGAATCTCCTTCACCCGCACAATCATGATCCTTGAACGTTACCGGTCTTCTACTGTGTTACCCAAATAATATCCGAAAATAGTAATTTCGTGTGGGCGAAATTTTCTAGGAAAATAGGCTGAAAATTTCGGCCCCCTTTTTTTCTCCTCATCTAGGTGGAAAACCTTATGTATTTATAGCACAAGTTTTAAGGGTTAAAACCCTTTTCCAAAACCTGTTAGGTTTTCTTTTCCACCATAGAAAGGATTCCTTTATTTCCTATTATTTAGGCACATCAGGGACCACATAATTTAATTAACAAGGCTTTCAATTATGGAATTAATTTATAATTTTTGAAATAAATATCCACCATAATTAATTACGAATTATTCCACTAAAAATTCGTAATTGCACTCTTTATTCAATTTCAAAATTCATCCATTAAATCTTATTTAACTCCCCATGTTAAGATTCAGATACTAATCAATTAAATTAAATTACTGATGATATAGTTTAATGATTATTTCCTTTAGACTTTTGCTTAACTTATTTCGTGTGTCGGATACAAAATCCACCGGCCGGGTTTACACATGAAAACTTATAAGCTTTCATAAAGGTGTATCATCAATCTCTAAACCGAGACATGGATTCCATCAACTAACTATTACTTCGCTAATGTACATTATTATTGTCCAATTTACCAGGCATATTGACCCCGAAAGAATCTCGTCTTTTAATAAATCAAAATAATAATAATATACAAAGCTAATAATAATTATATCAAGATTAAGAGTATAAGTACATTTAATGGCTAGAGAGTTTATTTTATTAAGTCAGTATAAAATATTTATCTCTACTTGGTCCGTTCAATACATACAAAATGTATCTAGCACAAGAAGTTGGAATTAAACCATTCCCATAATCAAGATAAATTATATTTAATCTTGTGCTACAATCATTCCTGATGGTTTGTCTAATTCCATCATTAGGTTGTGAACTCAAACTTTATACTTATAAGAACCGATGATTTAATCTTCCGTGTGTAAGCTAAACTCTATACACTAAATCATCTACTATATAAGCAAAGGTTTCAAAACTAATATATGATCTATTACTTTATTAAAATTGAATGAACAATTATATCGTAATAATATCTAAACCAAATCCATGGTTAATATTACATATCCCAACAACATTTACACCCGCCTATTTTATTTTCAAAATAATTTATTTTGTAGGCGGAGAGGGCTCAGGTATATGATCATATATAGGGAATGGACCGGAGTAATGAGTCTGATAAATAGCAAACTTTGTACATTGACATGTAAAATAGCAATTCTATTTGCAAACCACCACACAATTGATGTTTTTTTCCTTTAACGTATGATATATGAAACTCATTGATCGAACTAAATTGAATATATATATATATATATATATATATATATATATATATATATATATATATATATATATAT
>NW_017697449.1:0-2976 GCF_001879085.1 Nicotiana attenuata | reverse complement strand
CGACATGTCCGCCGGTAAAGCAGAAGCTCAGAAAATTCAAACCTGACATGAGTTTGAAAATCAAGGAAGAAGTCACCAAGCAAGTCAAAGCCAAGGTTCTCAGGGTAGTGGAGTACCCAACATGGTTAGCCAACATTGTGCCAATGCCGAAAAAGGACGGGAAGGTCAGAGTCAGTGTCGACTACCGGGATCTCAACCGGGCCAGTCCGAAAGATGACTTCCCCTTGCCAAACATACATATCCTGATTGACAACTGCGCCAAGCACGAGTTGCAGTCATTTGTCGATTGTTTTGCTGGGTATCATCAGATATGGATGGACGAAGAAAACGCGGAGAAAATAGCTTTTATTACGCCATGGGGATGTATTGTTACAAGATGATGTCGTTCGGGTTAAAGAATGCCGAGGCCACCTACATGAGGGCCATGACTACTATTTTCCATGACATGATACACAAAGAGATCGAGGTGTATGTAGACGATGTCATCATCAAATCCAAGAGAGCCACCGACCACATGGAAGATCTGAGAAAATTCTTTAACAGACTGAGGAGGTACAATCTGAAATTGAATCCCGCCAAGTGCGCATTCGGGGTTCCTGCTGGAAAGTTGCTTGGGTTCATCGTAAGTCGCCGAGGAATAGAGCTGGATCCATCAAAGGTTAAGTCCATTCAAGAATTGCCACCGCCAAAGAATAAGAAAGAGGTCATGAGTTTCTTGGGGAGACTCAATTACATCAGCCAGTTCATAGCCCAGTACACTGTCATTTGTGAACCAATCTTTAAGATGTTGAAGAAGGACGCCGCCACTAAATGGAATGATGATTGTCAGAAAGCCTTCGACATAATCAAGGAATACCTATCAACGCCGCCCGAACCGAGCAGACCGCTCTTTCTCTACCTTGTAGTATTGGATGGAGCATTCGGTTGTGTTCTGGGACAACACAACGAAACAGGGAGAAAGGAGCAAGCCATCTATTACCTCAGCAAGAAGTTCACTCCATACGAGGCCCGGTACTCTCTATTAGAACGCACCTGTTGTGCTCTGACCTGGGTGGCTCAGAAGTTGAGGCATTATTTCTGTGCCTATACCACTTATCTCATATCGAGAATAGATCAGCTGAAGTATATCTTCCAGAAGCCCATGCCCACGGGCAAGCTAGCCAAGTGGCAAATCCTGTTGAGTGAATTCGACATTGTTTACGTGACTCAGAAAGCAATCAAAGGACAGGCACTGGCAGATCATCTTGCCGAAATCCCGTGGACGGAGAATACGAGCCTCCAAAGACGTATTTTCCTGACGAAGAGGTCTCTTTCATAGGAGAAGATATCGCAGAATCCTATGATGGTTGGAGGATGTTTTTCGACGGAGCAGCAAATTTCAAAGGAGTTGGCATAGGGGAAGTTTTAGTATCAGAAACAGGTCAGCATCATCCGGTGTCCGCCAAGCTCAGGTTCCCGTGCACCAACAACATGGCCGAGTACGAAGCCTGCATCTTGGGGCTCAAGCTGGCCATTGACATGAACGTTCAGGAGTTACTAGTGATCGGGGATTCGGACTTGCTCATACATCAGGTTCGAGAAGAATGGGCAACCAAGAACTCCAAAATACTCCCGTACTTGCATCATGTATAGGAGTTGAGGAAAAGGTTCACAAAGACGGAATTCCGGCATGTCCCCAGAGTCCAGAATGAGTTCGCCGACGCATTGGCCACTCTATCATCCATGATTCAGCATCCAGATAAGAACTTCATCGATCCTATCCCGGTAAAAATCCAGGATCAACCCGTTTACTGTGCTCATGTCGAGGAAGAAGCAGACGGAAAACCATGGTTTCATGACATTAAGAAATATCTGGCAACAGGAGAATACCCAGAACATGCAAACACTACTCAGAAGCGCACACTGCGGGGGTTATCCAATCACTTCTTTCACAGCGGAGGAATCCTGTATAGGAGGACTCCCGATTTGGGATTACTGAGGTGTGTCGAAGCAAAGGAAGCGTCCAGGTTGTTGGAAGAGGTTCATGCAGGGACCTGTGGCCCGCACATGGATGGTTTTGTCTAAGCCAAGAAAATACTCCGAGTTGGTTATTTTTGGATGACTATGGAGACGGACTGCATCCAGTATGTCCGAAAATGCCATCGTTGTCAGATACACGCGGATATGATAAAGGTGCCTCCTAACGAGCTCAATACAACAAGCTCACCATGGCCGTTCACCGCTTGGGGAATGGATGTCATCGGACCTATCGAGCCCGCCGCATCAAAAGGGCACAGGTTCATTCTAGTGGCAATTGATTATTTCACCAAATGGGTTGAAGCAGCATCATATAAAGCAGTAACCAAGAAAGTTGTGGTGGACTTTGTCCGCGACCGTATCATTTGCTGATTCGGCATCCTAGAGTCAATCATCACTGATAATGGTTCCAATCTCAACAGTGATCTGATGAAAGCAATGTGTGAGACGTTCAAGATTAAGCACAAGAATTCTACAGCCTACAAACCGCAGATGAATGGAGCAGTAGAAGCAGCCAATAAGAATATCAAGAAGATACTGAGAAAAATGATAGAGAAACACAAACAATGGCACGAAAAGCTATACTTTGCTTTATTGGGATATCGTACCACAGTCCGCACATCAACCGGGGCGACTCCCTATATGTTGGTTTATGGTACCGAGGCAGTCATTCACGCCGAGGTAGAGATTCCCTCCCTGAGGGTTATACAGGAAACGGAACTTGAAGATGCAGAATGGGTAAAGAGTCGCTATGAGCAGTTAGCCCTTATAAACGAAAAAAGACTGAATGCAGTTTGCCATGGTCAATTGTATCAGACCGGATGTCCAGAGCCGTTCAACAAAAGGAAGTCAGACCGAGACAATTCACACCGGGGCAGCTGGTGCTGAAAAAGATTTTCCCGCATTAGGATGAGGCCAAAGGAAAGTTCTCTCCCAACTGGCAAGGCCCGTACATGGTTC
>NW_017697448.1:0-2977 GCF_001879085.1 Nicotiana attenuata | reverse complement strand
GGGTACATTCGCTCGGCTTTGCCATGCCGAAGAGTGGGTGCTAATACTTTTACCCAATAGTGGTATCGGGGTCAATTTCCACAGGGAGCTAGAAAGGGAGTTGGATATTTGCTTAGCCTAGAAATGCGTGTTTGCTTCTAATTGATCTTCTATCATTTTTGGGTTTTTATGATTATCAACTACAATTTAACAACTACTAATTATAACTAAATTATGCTAAGGTATTAATTCTAGGTTGTATGCAAGATAGAGAAAGGCACTAGGGTCGTGGCATTTACCTAGGTGGTCAACTAACGGGTAGAGATTCCTAATACAAGAATCATGATTATGGGGCTTATGCTATAACCGTTGCACGATTGCACTCACTCTCACACCTCTCGGTAGAAAGTGTGATTTTGCCCAATTGACTCTCTCGAGACCAATTGGGTAGGCCAACAAGCCCAAGCAACTTAGGGTTCAAGTTGGGTAATTACTCTCTCGAGGTTTAACCCGTTAATTGGGACTACCATTCTCATGGGTCCATCCCAATTCCTTGTTGGGTTAATTTTGGAGTCATAGACACTCTTTCTCAAGAAGAGTCAAGACCCACTAAGCTAGACTTAGTGTTTGCAACCACCAAATCCTAGTTAAATCATAAAATTAACCCAAATTGCAAACACCCAACATCATTCAAGCATTAAATAATCACACCCATTAATTACCCACACTAGGGTTGAGCCACAACCCTAGCTAATGGGTTTAGCTACATATAATAGCAACAGAAATTGAAGAAGTAGTAGATAAAATCAACATATTAATTAACTAGGATGTTAATCTACAAGAATCCACGATAAAACAAGATGAAAATGCCCAAAATAGGCTAAAACTTGAGTCTCACGAGTGCTGCTGCTATCTGATATCTAATTCTTAACCTAGAAATAATAAAATATTCTATTTATACTATGCTAGAAAAATTGGAAAAAATACCCCTGCGGGGCTGGCGCGGACCGCGCAGAAATGCAGCGCGGCCGCGTAGGGGTCTTGGACTTCGATCACTCACTTCTGAAGCTGGGGACGCGGACCGCGCAAGAAGGTAGCGCGACCGCGCAGGCTGTTGGGCGCGGACCGCGCAACAATGAAGCGCGACTGCGTGGACACAAGCGCTGACCGCGCAGAAAGGAGTGCTGACCGCGCATGGAAACCCTTGAAATGTATACTCTCTGAATCTCCTAGCGCGGCCGCGCAACAAATCAGTGCGGTCCGCGCTAGGTCCTCTTGTCCCCACTTCAATGATTTTTGACACTTGAGCAGATTTCACTCCGTTTCGAGCCGATTTTTGACTTTTGTCATCTTGTCGCTCAAACCTGCAATCAAGCGCACTTTGTTAGCACTCAGGGTCTATTTTATGACAATTCATACATAAAGCATAGGCAAGTATGGGCATAAAACGTGTTAAAATCACAGTTATCAACTCCCCCAAACTTAAACCTTTGCTTGTCCTCAAGCAAATAAGATAAGACCCACCCCTCAAAAGGAAACATCCAAGTAATTCCAGCTTATCCTAAGGAAGACTCATCACGCATCAATTGGGACTAACAATTGCCCTCAATACGAATGCATCATTAACACATTTTTAAACTTTTAAGAACTATGGATCAAATGTGACACAAGAGCATCAAGGGTTGACTCATTTCATCAAGGCGCTTTTCTCAAATACCTTGGTCATTGTGGAACCCAAACTCACACATCCTCAACTCTCCCAAAGCGAACCTCACCTTTTAGAGTAATGACACACAACCCGAGGTTGATGGATTTTTCACTCATTTCTCTCACAAAGAAGGTCATAAGTCCAGCTTTAGGTACCATATGCTTGCCCCTTATGTAAGTATCCACTAATGTAAGCTTCCCTCAACTCGAGATCATATAGGGCTTTTGAGGAGTCATTGTGAAGGCTTTTGGGTAAAGGTAGGATATGTTTTTGTTCATTTAGGTTCAATCTTCCCTTTAGCACTTCTTTTGATTAGTTTTGGCATACTTTTTGACTCATTTGAGTATTTCACTTCTTTCAAGGGGTTAGAGAGACACATTGTCACTCTTTCTTTTGAAATTCAAACCTTTCTCCTTTTTTTACTTTTACACAACCCTTTTTTTTTCACTTTGTTTTCTTTGAATCCCCTTTTTCGGTTCTTATTCACTTTTGTATTTCTTTTTGTCTTTCTCTCTTTTTCATTGCCTCCCTTTTCTTTTGCTTTTGTGCCTCTTTACCACACTGATGCCTTTCTTGTCTCTCCCCCCAAACTTAGATATTTGCCATTACTCAAGGGAGGATTTGGGTGCCAAGAGAGGGTCTCATTGAGAACGGGTATAGGCTTGTAGCTTTGGTTCACGAAAGAAGAAAGTTTAAGGCTCAAAAGGGTTGAACTAGGGATCATTTCATTGGTAGGTCATGGAAATTGTTCAAATTTGGAAGTTCGGACCAAGGAGGGCCTATATTCACTTCACAAGTCAAGTTTCACCTATGATTTCGCCTCAACAAACATTCAGGGCAAGTTCTAGACCATCGGCTTGGAGCTTAGACTCACAATTCAAATTCTCACCACACACACTCAGGGATTGCTAAAGACATCGAGTTGAGAGCCCACAACGACCTTAGTTCCAATTCAAGCGCACAATGGCCCCACACGACCATATGATGATCGTTTGGTCAACACAAGAGTCTCAAGGTCACAATTTTCACCATCCTAAACACAACATTATGTCTTTGACCATGGGATCAAAGGCAAATGTGTTAGACCCAAATGAAGCTTGCCTAAGGTCCTCTTAACTCGAAATATTGAAAATCAAAAGAGAAAATTCAAAAACGGCTCAAACCCTTAGAAGGTTGTCACGCCATCATCATTGGAAGAGCCACCCGGTTCGCGCAACACACTACCCTTGGAAAGAACCGTGGCATTAGAAACCAAGGCTATGAAACATTAAACCGAACAAAGGCTACGAG
>NW_017697447.1:0-2977 GCF_001879085.1 Nicotiana attenuata | reverse complement strand
AATATTATATTCAACAACGCAGACGCCGAGAGACTCATAACTCCGCATAACAACGCACTGGTAATAACTTTACTTGTACATGATACTAACGTGAAACGAGTTTTGGTTGATCCAGGTAGTTCTGTAAACATTGTTTTAATACGAGTATTGCGCGAGATGCAAGCGGAGGATAAATTAATTCCAAAGGCGCATACTTTGTCGGGATTTGATAACTCTAGTGTTGTAACAAAAAGGGAGGCAATACTTACTACATTCGCAGAAGGCATCGTTAAAGATACCAAATTTCAAGTGGTAGATATGGAAATGGCTTACAATATGATTCTTGGGAGGCCATGGATTCATGACATGGAAGCTGTTCCTTCAACTTTACATCAAGTTATTAAATTCCCATCTCCATGGGGAATATGACAAATCAGAGGTGATCAACAAACATCTAGAAGCATCAATTCTATTGCAGATTCAACTGTTAAAGGTGAAGACAAACAGCAATTACAGAATTTAGGTGAGGGTAACACGGAGTCAACCTCACCTGAGCAAAATCAAAGAGATCTGGATTCGAGACCTAATACCATTCAAGAACCAGAGGAGAACGACAACATCAAAACAACGATAGAAGAGCTGGAGGTCGTGGTGCTATTTATACATTGGCCCGAGAGAAAAGTGTATATATGAGCTAATCTAAGCCCGGAGGTAAAACGTAAATTGATTGAATTTTTAAAGGCTAATGCAGATTGTTTTGCTTGGTCCCATTCTGACATGACAGGGATACCACCGGAGGTCATGACCCATAAATTGAATGAAGATCCATCATATCCTCCCATCAAGCAAAAGAAAAGAAAGCAAGGAACTTTCAAGAACAAGGTGATTCAAGAAGAAGTTCAAAAATTGTTAAAAATTGGTTCAATTCGTGAGGTAAAATATCCTAACTGGTTAGCTAATACTGTTGTGGTTCCTAAGAAGAACGGTAAGTGGCGAGTCTGTGTAGATTACACAGACCTTAATAAAGCCTATCCAAAAGATTCCTTTCATTTACCGCACATAGATCAGTTTATTGATGCTACTGCAGGGCATGATCTATTAAGTTTTTTAGATGCATATTCAGGCTATAATCAAATCAAGATGGATCCAGGAGATGAAGAAAAAACTTCTTTTATAACAGACAGGGGGACTTACTGTTACAAGGTAATGCCCTTCAGTCTTAAGAATGCAGGTGCAACGTATCAAAGGTTGGTCACCCAAATGTTTCAAGAACATTTAGGTAAAACCATGGAAGTATATATAGATGATATGCTAGTTAAGACTCAACATTCAGAAGATCATATATCGCACCTATCTGGTACGTTTAAAATTTTACGAAAATATAATATGAAGTTGAATCCAGAAAAATGTGCATTTGGTGTGGCATCAGGAAATATTTTAGGTTTTCTTGTTTCTAACCGTGGTATTGAAGTGAATCCTGCATAGATTAAGGCCATTGAAGAAATTCCTGATATACTTTCCAACAAGAAAGAGGTTCAAAGACTAACAGGAAGAATCGCAGCTTTGGGAAGGTTCATTTCTAAATCATCGGGAAAATGTTTTAAATTCTTCTCGGCTCTTAAGAAGCAGGATCATTTTGAATGGGATGAGGAGTGTCAACAAGCACTTAGGGATTTGAAAATATACTCGTCAAGTCCACCTTTGATAGCAAAACCCAAGGCTGGGGAGAAACTTTTCATCTACCTTGCTGTTTAAGAAGTTGCGGTAAGCGCAGTTTTGGTTCGAGAAGAGCAGGGTAAACAATCTCCTATCTATTATGTTAGTAAATCTTTGTTAGATGCAGAGACACAGTATCCACAATTGGAAAAATTAGCACTTGCTCTAATCATGGCATCTAGGAAGTTAAGGCCTTACTTTCAATGTCATCCCATTGTTGTAGTGACTGCATACCCCCTACGTAATATATTGCATAAACATGAATTGTCAGGGAGGTTAGCTAAATGGGCCATAGAGCTAAGTGAATATGAAATCACGTACTTACCTAGAACAGCAATAAAATCACAGATATTAGCTGATTTCGTCGCTGACTTTAGCCAAGGGATGCAATTAGAAGCAGAAAAAGAAGTACAAGTACTTAATGGTGCTAATTCAGGAACATGGATCTTATTTACTGATGGCTCATCTAATGTAAAGGGTGCAGGATTAGGAATTGTTTTAGTACCACCTTCAGGTGAAACTATTAGGCAAGCTATTAAATGTCATTCTGTAACTAACAATGAAGCGGAGTATGAAGCTGTGATTGCAGGTTTAGAATTGGCACGAGAACTTGGTATAAATCAAGTAGTAATCAAAAGTGATTCGCAGCTCGTGGTTAATCAAATGCTAGGGACCTATACAGCTAGGGAAGCAAGGATGCAACAGTACTTAGAAAAGGTACGGGAACTGATAAAGCAATTCCAAACTTGGAAGGTCATACAGATATCGAGGGATGAAAATGTTGAAGCAGATGCCTTAGCTAATATCGCATCCGCAGCTGATGTGGCAAAGGATGCAAATGCTGCAATTATACATTTATTTCACTCAGTTCTCGATCCAGATAAGAATGAGGTAAATTTTAATAATTTAACTTGGGATTGGAGAAACGAAATTGTTGCTTTTTTGCAGAATGGTACCATCCCTAGTGACAAAAAGCAAGCACATGCACTTCGCAAAAAAGCTGCTTGTTACTGTTTAAAACAAGGGAATCTTTATCGTAAGATGTTCGGTGGTCCATTAGCAAGATGCCTCGGACCTTCTCAAACAGAATATGTAATGAGGGAAATACATGAGGGGCATTGCGGGAATCACGCAGGAGGAAGATCATTGGTTAGAACTTTGATTAGAGAAGGATATTACTGGCCTAAAATGGAGGAAGAAGCAGAAAGTTTTGTAGCTAAATGTGATAAATGTCAAAGGTACGGTAACAACATGTATAGACCTGCGGAGTTGTTACATCCGG
>NW_017697446.1:0-2977 GCF_001879085.1 Nicotiana attenuata | reverse complement strand
ATCCCATTCCTTAAATATCCCGGCCAAAAAACCGAGGATCTCCCGGCCAAAAAACCGTGGAGCTTTTTCTTTCCAAATCCCGGCCAAAAAACCGAGGATCTCCCGGCCAAAAAACCGAGGAGCCTTTTCTATCCAAATCCCGGCCAAGAAAATCCCGGCCAAAAAAACCGAGGATCTCCCGGCCAAAAAACCGAGGAGCTTTTTCTTTCCAAATCCCGGCCAAAAACCGAGGAGCTTTTTCTTTCCAAATCCCGGCCAAAAACCTGCGGATCTCCCGACCAAAAAAAAACCGAGGAGCCTTTTCTTTCCAAATTCCGGCCAAAAAACCGAGGATCTCCCGGCCAAAAAAATCGTGGAGCTTTTTCTGTCCAAATCCCAGCCAAAAAACGCGGAGCTTTTTCTTTCCAAATCCCGGCCAAAAATCGAGGATCTCCCGGCCAAAAAACCGAGGAGCCTTTTCTTTCCAAATCCCGGCCAAAACACCGAGGATCTCCCGGCCAAAAACCGAGGAGCCTTTTCTTTTCAAATCCCGGCCAAAAAACCGAGGATCTCCCGGCCAAAAAACCGAGGAGCTTTTTCTTTTCAAATCATGGCCAAGAAACCGAGGATCTCCCGGCCAAAAAACCGAGGAGCCTTTTCTTTCCAAATCCCGGCCAAAAAACCGAGAATCTCCCGGCCAAAAAACCGAGGAGCTTTTTCTTTCCAAATCCCGGCCAAAAAACCGCGGAGCTTTTTCTTTCCAAATCCCGGCCAAAAATCGAGGATCTCCCGACCAAAAAACCGAGGAGCCTTTTCTTTCCAAAAATCGGCCAAAAAACTGTGGAGCTTTTTCTTTCCAAATCCCGGCCAAAAAACCGAGGATCTCCCGGCCAAAAAACCGCGGAGCTTTTTCTTTCCAAATCCCGGCCAAAAAACCGAGGATCTCTCCGGCCAAAAAATCCGAGGAGCTTTTCTTTCCAAATCCTAGCCAAAAAACTGAGGATCTCCCGGCCAAAAAACCGAGGAGCTTTTTCTTTCCAAATCCCGGCCAAAAAACCGAGGATCTCCCTGGCATTCCCTAAGGAGCTTTTTCTTTCCAAATCCCGGCCAAAAAACCGAGGATCTACCGACCAAAAAACTGTGGAGCTTTTTCTTTCCAAATCCCGGCCAAAAACCGAGGATCTCCCGGCCAAAAAACCGTGGAGCTTTTTCTTTCCAAATCCCGGCCAAAAAACCGAGGATCTCCCGGCCAAAAACCGTGGAGCTTTTTCTTTCCAAATCCCGGCCAAAACACCGAGGATCTCCCGGCCAAAAAACCGTGGAGCTTTTTCTTTCCAAATCCCGGCCAAAAAACCGAGGATCTCCCGGCCAAAAAACCGTGGAGCTTTTCTTTCCCAAATCCTGGCCAAAAACCGAGGATCTCCCGGCCAAAAAACCGCGGAGCTTTTTCTTTCCAAATCCCGGCCGAAAAACCGAGGATCTCCCGGCCAAAAAACCGCGGAGCTTTTTCTTTCCAAATCACGGCCAAAAAACCGAGGATCTCTCTACACATTCCTGATTTGATTGCTTACATATGTGTCACAACTAACTCACGAAATTTTCCTAGTGAAAACTGGGGCAGAAAATTTTGTTCGTTTGTTTGTTTTGGTATCTTAAACAGGTCGACCTCAAGACACAAGGTGAGATGACCAATGGAATGAGTCTCAATCCAGAATCAAGAAAAGAAGAAAAGAACAAAAAGATGAACTCAAATGTGAAGCAAGCAAGGGCGCGGATTGCTCAAAATCTGATTGAAGTCACAAGCTCCGTTGACCATGTTTTGACCCAATGCTGAAGAAGCAAACACCTACAATTTGGGAGCATCAAGATTCAGATCGAAGTCCACAGTAAAATCAGCTAAGATTCAAGATCAAGTTTCGACAGAATTATAGATAGGAATCTTGTAACTCATAGTTTATAGGCATAGCTAGCTTAGCTTTGATTTTCCTTTTTGGTGTAATAAGGAGGTCAGCAAGCAGTAGTAGCAGCAACAGCAGTGAAATCACAGCTCCTGGTAGTCCCAGCTACCGACATTCCAGAACTACACTGACCTGATTCCTTTATAGCCAAGGATATGTAGGCAACCTTTGAAGCAGGGTTGTCAGACGGTTTTCAAAATGGTTCTCATGGAGTACTGAACATGCAAAAATCCTTCATGGTGCTCATTTATCTTTGCCCGAAAACCCTTCGTGTCTTCGAGCAAAGAGGGGCAGCTGTGAGCACGTGATTTTTGCCATGTTTAAACTACTCCTACAAAATTCCTTAGAATTAGGATTTTTTTTTTTTTAGGAATTAATTGTATAATTTTCGTGCTTATTTGCATTTTTTATGTGTGCATTAGCATAATTCATCTAAAAAATACAAAAATACGCATTGCATTGTCATTTAGGACTTAATTTTACATTTTTAGATTAATTAGTAATTAGGGTTTTACAAAAATACAAAAATACAAAAATTGATGTGTTGCTTGGTTTTAAATTTTAGTTTTGAATTTTATTAGTTTTCTTTAAATTGGTATTTTACTAATAGTTTTGATTATTAATTCTAGCTTAATATAATTAGGTAGATTAGCTTAATCTTTTAGGTTTAATTTTAGTTCTATTATTACAAAAAAAATAAAAAATAAAAATAATAATAATAAATAGAAAAGGGATTAAAAGAAATTGGAAAATTAAAAAGAAAAGGAAATTAAATAGGGTCTTTTGTTTCAGATTTTTGGACCTTGTCCAATCTCTAAAAAGCCAAGCCCAAAACCCTCAGTTCATCTAAACCCTACCCAGGCCCAATTTTATCACCCAGTCCGGTCCAACCAACCCCTGATCCGGTCCAGAGACGCCCAAAACGACATCGTTTTGGTGTCAATGGATCATGACCGTCCATCCCCTCAAATCTAACGGCCTGGATTGAATCTTGAATTAAAATAAAAGTGGCCAAATAACTCCCTAACCCTAGAGACCAT
>NW_017697445.1:0-2977 GCF_001879085.1 Nicotiana attenuata | reverse complement strand
AAATTCAGTTTTGAAGAGATGTTGGAGTGTATCCCTAGAATCTAGGTACTTCCATTCGGTTGGGACTCTTTTGAATGGGACTGGTTCGCTTGTAACGGATAAGTCCAAAAGGAGTTTGGTATTTGGTAGGACTCTGCTCATGATTCAAATATAGTTATTTTAAATTATGCAGAGTGCAGAAAACATACCGTGTTACCTTGATGAACCAGGTTCTTCACTGATAATTCTCTTGTGTGAGTCTAAATTTGCCAAAATAGAAAAAATATCATTAGAGATTAACGAGTCATTTTAACACATGGCACGAGAGTATACTATGGAAAGTATGAGACTGAGCAAGATTTAATCTAATTATACACAATTTACAGACTTTCTAACCAAATTTTTTTTCAATTTTTTTTTCATTCATTTTTTTTGTTTAACCTTGAACTGGTCATTTTAGGTGATCTTAATCATCCCTAATTCCAACCTGTTCCTCTCAAAGTGATCTCTACCTAAGGCTTTTGTGAAGATGTCAGCAATTTGCTTGTCAGTAGCACACAACTCCATAGTGATCAAGCCTTTCTCATAGTTGTCCCTCAAAAATTAGTGTCTAACATCTATGTGCTTAGTTCTCTTATGATGAACCGGATTCTTAGTCATACTAATAGCACTAGTGTTATCACAGAAAATAGGGATGCAACCAACTTTAATACCAAAATCCATCAACTGCTACTTGATCCACAACAATTGAGCACAATCATGAAGCAACAACAACATACTTAGCTTCAATAGTAGATAAGGCCACTAAATTTTGCCTTTTAGTAGCCCATGACACAAGACATGAACTAAGGAAGTGTGCCATACCTGAGGTGCTCTTCCTATCCACTAGGAAACCTGCATAATCAGCGTAAACATATCCCACTAGGTTAAAATTACTACCTTTTGGATACTAAAGGCAAAGGTCAGTGGTGCCTTTCAAGTATCTCAATATTCTCTTTACAATAGTCAAGTGGGACTCCTTTGAATTTGCCTGAAATCGAGCACAAAGACCTACACTGCACACAATGTCAGGTCTGCTAGTAGTGAGATATAAAGAGAACCAATCATTCCCCTATACAACTTCTGATCAACAGATGAATCAGGTTCATCTATATCTAATTTTGTGGATGTTGCAATAGGAGTGTCAATTTCTTTGGATGTTCCTTCTTGGTTTTGTTACTGAGGAATAGGTTCATTGACAGGTTCCCTCGAGGTTTGAGGATCAGTTCCTCTCTAGTTAGTTCCCCCTGTCATGTTCCCCTGGGTGGAGGGACCTGTTCCATCACCTGTTCCTTCCTGTGATGCATCTTCAGACTGGACTGTGCTTTCACCATTTGAATTTCTTATCAGCCCAATCTCTTCATTATCTTGCTCCTGCCTCTCAGAAAGAATGTTAGTTTTAAAAATAACATATACAATTTTTCTACACACATAGTTCTTTTATTGTATATCTTATAAGCTTTACTATGTGAAGAATATCCCAAGAATACTCCCTCATCACTTCTGGGATCATACTTACCTAGGGAGTCTTTGCCATTATTGTGCACGAAGCACTTGCATCTAAATTCCCTAAGATGGGATATATTTAGCTTTCTCCTTTTAAGTGACACATAGGGAATCTTCTTAACAAGAGGTCTAGTCATGCAACTACTTATGATGTAACATGCAAAAATTCAGCAAACTTAGCATTTTCAAATTCAGTTCCATGATCAGACCTAATTGATGCAGGATGATTACCTAGTTGTTTCTGAGTTTTTCTATCAAAAGAAGTAAACACGTCAAATGCTTCATCTTTAGATGTTAAAACCAATGTCCAAGTAAACCTAGAGTAATCATCAACAAGCACCATCACATATCTTTTACCACATTTGCTTAATGTTCTCATTGGACCACAGAGATCCATATGGACCAGTTCCATCGTCTGGTGGTGCTTACCATTTTCTTGCATTTAAAATAGGATCTTACCTGCTTCCCCCTTGCACAAGCCTCACAAACTTTGTCTTCCTTGAACTTGATGTTAGGCAGCCCTATCACCAGATCCTTGGAGACTAATTTGTTGAGTTGACTCAGACTTGCATGTCCAAGTCTCTTGTGCCAAAGGAGGGGATCATTGTCCAACGCACTTAAGCAAGTGAGTTCATTTTCTGAAAGTGTGGACAAATCTACAATGTATGTATTGTTTACTCTTTTTCCCTGCAAAACAATCTTGTCAATGGTAAGATTAATCACAAAATGTTTGGTAGTGGTGAATGCTACCAAGTTACCTTTATCACATATTTGTGATACACTGATTAGACTGTATTTTAGGCCATCTATCAAGTAGACATTCTCAATAGAGTGAGAGTCAGTCTTACCTACCTTTTCAACCCCAATGATCTTACTTTTCTTCCCATTTCCAAAGGAGACATTACCTCCTTTGAGGTCCTCAAGTGAAAGGAACTGGTTCTTGCTTCCTGTCATATGCTTTGAACAGCCACTATCCATGTACTATATTTGGCTGCTCCCCTTCACTTGGACCCGCGAAAGGAAATCAGGGGTTAGTCTTAGGAACCCAAACTAGTTTGGGTCCCTTTCTATAGGCAAAAAGGTGAATCAAATTCTTTTTAGCCCAACCTGGCAGCCTATTTTTCCCTTGAACAAATTCTTTATTCTTTTGACTAGCCTTTTCTTTTGCAATACATTCACTTTTATAGTGACCAGTTTTACCACAATGTGTGCAAATTTTGTTCTCAGGAAGTGTGAGGTACTTGCTTTTAGGGTCCCACTTTGGTGCTTGAGTCCCATAGCCAAGTCCTCTTTTGTTGCTACTGTGATGCTCTTGCAACCAAGAGAGTGCATCAGAGGCCTTGTTCCATTTGCAAGTTCTGTCTAATTCATGTTTCACCTTTCCTAGATCTTCTTTTAGGACTTTAATCTGCTCATCTCTTTTGTACAACTCATCTTTCATTTTTCCTACATT
>NW_017697444.1:0-2978 GCF_001879085.1 Nicotiana attenuata | reverse complement strand
ATGCCAGCATAACCTGATGACTTTTCCAACATAGGGTCCCACTCTCTAGTTGATGCCCGCATAACCTGATGACTTTCCAACATAGGGTCCCACTCCTTAATTGATGCCAGCATAACCTGATGACATTTCAGACATAGGGCCCCACTCCCTTGTTGATGCCAGCATAACCTGATGACTTTTCCACCATAGGGTCCCACTCTCTAGTTGATGCCAGCATAACCTGATTACTTTCCAACATAGGGTCCCACTCCCTAGTTGATGCCAGCACAACTTGATAACTTTCCAGAATAGGGTCCATTCCCTAGTTGATGCCAGTAAAACCTGATGACTTTTCCAACAAAGCGTCCCACTCCCTAGTTGATGCCAGCATAACCTGATGACATTTCCAACATATTGACCTACTCCCTAGTTGATTCCAGCATAACCTGATGACTTTTCCAACATAGGGTCCCACTCACTAGTCGATGTCAACATAACCTAATGACTTTTTCAACATAGGGTCCGACTCCCTAGTTGATGCCAACATAACCTGAAGACTTTTCCAATATAGGGTCCTACTCACTAGTTGATGCCGGCATAACCTGATGACCTTCCAAGATAGGGTCCTACTCACTAGTTGATGCCAGCACAACTTGATGACTTTCCAACATAGGGTCCCACTCCCTAATTGATGCCAGCATAACGTGATGACTTTTCCAACATAGTGTCCCACTCCCTAGTGATGCAAGCATAACATGATGACTTTCCAACATAGGGTCCCACTCCCTAGTTGATGCCAGCATAACCTGATGACTTTTCCAACATAGGGTCCCACTCTCTAGTCGATGTCAACATAACCTAATGACTTTTTCAACATAGGGTCCGACTCCCTAGTTGATGCCAACATAACCTGATGACTTTTCCAATATAGGGTCCTACTCACTAGTTGATGCCGGCATAACCTGATGACCTTCCAACATAGGGTCCTACTCACTAGTTGATGCCAGCACAACTTGATGACTTTCCAACATAGGGTCCCACTCCCTAATTGATGCCAGCATAACGTGATAACTTTTCCAACATAGTGTCCCACTCCCTAGTGATGCCAACATAACATGATGACTTTTCCAACATAGGGTCCCACTCCCTAGTTGATGCCAGCATAACCTGATGACTTTTCCAACATAGGGTCCCACTCCCTAGTTGATGCCAGCATAACCTGATGACTTTTCCAACATAGGGTCCCACTCCCTAGTTGATGCCAGCATAACCTGATGACTTTTCCAACATAGGGTCCCACTCCCTAGTTGATGCCAGCATAACCTGATGACTTTTCCAACATAGGGTCCCACTCCCTAGTTGATGCCAGCATAACCTGATGACTTTTCCAACATAGGGTCCCACTCCCTAGTTGATGCCAGCATAACCTGATGACTTTTCCAACATAGGGTCCCACTCCCTAGTTGATGCCAGCATAACCTGATGACTTTTCCAACATAGGGTCCCACTCCCTAGTTGATGCCAGCATAACCTGATGACTTTTCCAACATAGGGTCCCACTCCCTAGTTGATGCCAGCATAACCTGATGACTTTTCCAACATAGGGTCCCACTCCCTAGTTGATGCCAGCATAACCTGATGACTTTTCCAACATAGGGTCCCACTCCCTAGTTGATGCCAGCATAACCTGATGACTTTTCCAACATAGGGTCCCACTCCCTAGTTGATGCCAGCATAACTTGATGACTTTTCCAACATAGGGTCCCACTCCCTAGTTGATGCCAGCATAACCTGATGACTTTTCCAACATAGGGTCCCACTCCCTAGTTGATGCCAGCATAACCTGATGACTTTTCCAACATAGGGTCCCACTCCCTAGTTGATGCCAGCATAACCTGATGACTTTTCCAACATAGGGTCCCACTCCCTAGTTGATGCCAGCATAACCTGATGACTTTTCCAACATAGGGTCCCACTCCCTAGTTGATGCCAGCATAACCTGATGACTTTTCCAACATAGGGTCCCACTCCCTAGTTGATGCCAGCATAACCTGATGACTTTTCCAACATAGGGTCCCACTCCCTAGTTGATGCCAGCATAACCTGATGACTTTTCCAACATAGGGTCCCACTCCCTAGTTGATGCCAGCATAACCTGATGACTTTTCCAACATAGGGTCCCACTCCCTAGTTGATGCCAGCATAACCTGATGACTTTTCCAACATAGGGTCCCACTCCCTAGTTGATGCCAGCATAACCTGATGACTTTTCCAACATAGGGTCCCACTCCCTAGTTGATGCCAGCATAACCTGATGACTTTTCCAACATAGGGTCCCACTCCCTAGTTGATGCCAGCATAACCTGATGACTTTTCCAACATAGGGTCCCACTCCCTAGTTGATGCCAGCATAACCTGATGACTTTTCCAACATAGGGTCCCACTCCCTAGTTGATGCCAGCATAACCTGATGACTTTTCCAACATAGGGTCCCACTCCCTAGTTGATGCCAGCATAACCTGATGACTTTTCCAACATAGGGTCCCACTCCCTAGTTGATGCCAGCATAACCTGATGACTTTTCCAACATAGGGTCCCACTCCCTAGTTGATGCCAGCATAACCTGATGACTTTTCCAACATAGGGTCCCACTCCCTAGTTGATGCCAGCATAACCTGATGACTTTTCCAACATAGGGTCCCACTCTCGAGTTGATGCCCGCATAACCTGATGACTTTCCAACATAGGGTCCCACTCCCTAGTTGATGCCAGCATAACCTGATGACTTTTCTAACATAGGGTCCCACTCCCTAGTCGATGCTAGTATAACCTGATAACTTTTACAACATAGCGTCCCACTCCCTAGTTGATGCTTGCATAACCTGATGACTTTTCCAATATAGGGTCCCACTCCCTAGTTGATACCAGCATAACTTGATGACTTTTCAAACATAGGGCCCCACTATATAGTTGATGCCAGCATAACCTGATGACTTTTC
>NW_017697443.1:0-2978 GCF_001879085.1 Nicotiana attenuata | reverse complement strand
GATCTTGAGGCGAGTTGGGGAGGTTGCTTACGAGCTTGCTTACCTCCCAGTTTGGCCGGAGTTCATCCGGTATTTCATGTTTCGTTGCTCCAGAGGTATCACGGTGATCTGTCGCACGTGTTGGATTTCAGTTCAGTCCAGTTGGACAAGGATCTATCCTATGTTTAGGAGCCAGTGGCTATATTGGACAGACAGATCAGAAAGTTGAGGTGAAAGAACATTGCTTCAGTGAAGGTTCAGTGGCGGGTTCAGCCAGCCGAGGAGGCGAGTTGGGAGACCGAGCAGGATATGCGCAGCCAGTACCCTCATCTTTTCACTACTTCAGGTATGTTCTTTATGCTCGTTCGAGGACGAACGAATGATTAAGTGTAGGAGGATGTAACAACCCGGACGGTCGTTTTTGGAAGTTACGCCCCGATCCCCTATTAACTGCTTCCCCTAAGTTCATTTCTGCTATTTTGGGTTGTCGGGACGTTCGGTGTTAGGATTCGGAGCGTTTTGGGACACTTAGTCCCTAAATGAGAGCTTAAGTGTCGAAAAATGGTCCGTAGTCGGAACAGTGTGAAGACGACCTCGGAATGAAAATTCGATGGTGTCGTTAGCTCCGTTAGGTGATTTCGGGGTTGGGAGCGTGTTCGGAATGTATTTTGGAAGCCTGTAGCTCATTTAGGCTTGAAATGCCGAAGTTTGTATTTTCGAAGTTCCGGTCCGATAGTGAGTTTTTGATCCGAGGGTCGGAATGGAATTCCGAAAGTTGCAGTAGCTCCGTCATGTCATTTGGGATGTGTGTGCAAAATTTCAGGTCATTTGGACGTGTTTTGGTTAGGTTTTTGATCGAAATCGTATTTGGAAGAAATTTGAAGTTCTTAGGCTTGAATCTTTGATTAAATCGGCTTCCGATGTTGTTTTAGGTGTTTTAAGTATTGGTACAAGTTCGAATAAGGTATTAGGTGGTATTGGTGCTTTTGGTTGAGGTCCCGGGGGCCTCGGGATGATTTCGGGTGGTTAACGGAGGAATCTCTAAGTGTTGCAGCAGCTGGTATTTTTCTTTCTGGTATTTTCGCTTCTGCGGCCTGGGAACCGCAGAAGCGGCCTTGGACGTCGTAGAAGCGACTTTTGGTCACCCTCCAGAAAACCGCAGAAGCGGATCCGCTTCTGCGAGATGGGAACCGCAGGAGCGGAAGCTGGGATTTTTAAAGGGAGTCGCAGAAGCGGCCAGTGCTTCGCATAGGCGGGCCCTAGACCGCAAAAGCGGTATTCACTGTTCAGAAATAGCAATTTCGAGGGTTTAATTTCATAAGTTTGAAAATCGATTGAGAGCTCGGGAGAAGGCGATTTTGAGTGGGTTTTGAAGAGAAAATCATTGGGTAACGTTTCTTTGATCCCTTTTTGTTATACTTTATCATTATATAGTTAAATACATCATGGGCATTCGAATTTTGGACCAAAAATTGGATAATTTGAGGTAAAACTTCATTGGCTAGACTATTGAGTTTTGAGTGGGCATTTGACCTCCAATTTGGGAGATTTTTATATGGTTAGACTCGTGAGAGTACGAGGGTTCTAAAAATGTGAAAATTATTCGATTCCGAGACGTTGGCTGGAGGGGCATTTTGGTCTTTTTTCCTATTTTCGTGCCCTAGCTTTAATTTTAATAGCGGAATCAGTTGTTTGCAATATTATTTACGATATGTAATTGAATTGAATAGATTTGGGCCATTTGGAGTCGGATACTCGTGGCAAAGGCGTGGTTTCTATTGATATCGAGCCGGTTCGAGGTAAGTGGCTTGTCTAACCTTGTGTGGGAGACTTTTCCCCTTAGGATTGTTTTCTTGATATTTGAGTGCCTTGTACGTGAGGTGACGAGCACGTACTTGAGCCGATTGATGAAAATTCGATTTTCACTTAAGTTGTTGATATTTAGCTTTCTTTCCTACTTGCCTTACCCTACTTGAAATTATACTTGTGCTAGATTTGGAAAGCATGTTTAGCTGACTTAACTGCCTAATCGCATGAGTTGTTTGATTGTACTACGTGAAGCATGCTAGGCTAATTCTATCTGTTGCTCTGTCTTTCATACTTTATTTCTTGGTTTGTTTCTGGCTGTGTTTGCGCATTTACATTGGGACTACGGATGTGGGATTCCGGTAGCTCCCCCCCCCCTTGTTTGTTTACTTTGGGACTACGGGTTCGATTCCGGGTAGATCCCCCTGCACTTTTACTTTGGGACTGTGGGTTTGATTATCGATAGATCCCCCTGTATTTTGATGGTTGGACTACGGGACGGTATCCCGGAAGATCCTTCGGTTTGGTATATGAGTTGGACTACGGGATGGTATCCCGGGAGATCCGCTGGACAGTTGAGGAAAGGGCTACAGGACGGTATCCTGGGAGACCCTCATTGTTATCATTGGTATTGAGTTGTATTTACTCTGTGTTTGCTCTGCCCTTTTGTGGTTGTTATTGTCTCGTTGATCTGCCTTATTTCACTGCTGTATTTATTATTTCTGTCAGATTATCATACTGTTAATTATTGTTATTACTATATTTTGTCTCAGTATGGCCCTGACCTTCCTCGTCACTACCCAACCGAGGTTAGGCTTGGCACTTACTGAGTACCGCTGTGGTGTACTCATGCCCTTCCTGCGCATGTTTTTCATGTGCAGATCATCCAGGTACCTCTACTCAGGCGCACTATCAGTTAGGCAGGAGGACTACGGAGACTTCGAGGTAGATCTGCTGCGTCCGCAGACCGATGAGTCTCCCTCTTACTCTATCTCTAGTACTTAGTTTTTCTTCTTCCGGTTGTTAGATATTCTGGAGTTTGGAGCCTTTACTTTTTGCTTCTGTAGCCTGTGTTGCCCGTGAGTTTCCGGGTTTTGGGGATTGTTTTGAACTGTGATATTGAGTTGTACATGCCGAGCGGCATTCAGTACAGTTTCTTTTAGTATTTAATTTGGTTTCCTCTGTTTTTCAGC
>NW_017697442.1:0-2978 GCF_001879085.1 Nicotiana attenuata | reverse complement strand
AAGTACGTCTCAATTGGAGTATGCGCGTGTGTTGGGAAGCTTAATGTACATCATGAACTGTACACAAACCTGATATAGCTTGTGCGATAAGTAAACTTAGTCGATTCACAAGTAATCCCAACAAACATCACTGGGTAGCAATGAAACGAGTTCTGGGATATTTGGAATATACCCAAGACTACGCTTTGCACTACAATAAATATCCTGCAGTTGTCGAAGGATATAGTGATGCAAATTGGATAACCGGCTCAACAGAAACAAAGTCCACAAGTGGATATGTTTTTACTGTTGGTGGAGGAGCAGTATCTTGGAAGTCTTCCAAACAAACGCGCATTGCTCGCTCTACAATGGAATCAGAGTTTATAGCTTTGGATGAAGCCAGTTAAGAAGCTGAATGGCTTCGAAATTTCTTAGAAGACATTCCGTTCTGGCCAAAACCTTTGGCTCCTATTTGCAACATTGCGATAGTGAGGCTGCAATAGGACGGGCAGGGAGCGTTATGTATAATGGAAAGTCTCGTCATATACGACGAAGACATAACACCGTTAGACAACTACTTTCTAGTGGAATTATCACTATTGATTATGTAAGATCAAAGGATAATGTGGCGGATCCACTTACAAAAGGCTTAACTAGAGAGGGAGTTGAGAAATCATCTAAGGGAATGGGACTATGGCCGAGGACAAGTCAACATGGCGGTAACTCTACCTAGAATTTTGGATGTTCCGAGATCTAGGTTCAAGGAGCTCAAACAAAGTTGTGATTGACCGGTTCAACATTGTCAAAATAAAATCTTTGGTCCATTCTCGTGATGAAGACAATGTTCAGTAACAAGGATAGAACTTTACACGTTCTTTAATGATTACCTAAGTTTGATGTGGTAGTTATCAAATAGTGTCAATCTAAAGGATTACACGTTTAGGAATCACCTATGTAAGTGAGAAGTGGAAGCCGCTTCAATGAGAATTCTGTAAGGCCAATTCTCTACGCACTTATGAGACCAGGCGGTGTTCATGGCTGAAACGAACACAACAATGAGAACTAAAAGACGGTTTAGGGTTGATTGTGTGATATATGGTTGTCTAGGTATCCACTAAAGTTCGACGGTTCAAAGATATCAAATCTACCGATTGACCGAGTATATCCGACATATGTTCACTACGGAAAGTTCAAAGGGAAACCTACTTATCCAGATGCAATTAATCCTTACTTGCAAAATCACATAGCTTTCATCTATAATCTTTCTTGATACAGCCATTCCCATTCATGTGGGGGATTGTTGGACTTTAAGTCATTGGGCTTTAAAGTAGAAGAAGTGTGAATTGGAAATGGAGGGAAATAAAATGGAGGGAAATTGAAAATTTGAAGAAGTGAACTTTTGTCTTGCACTTTGTCCCTCATTGGTGAGGGACAACCACATTTGTGTGCTTATATATAGAATCACTTCTTAAAGCTCATAAAAGGAGTTGAAGAGAATGAACCCTCGCGCCGTCGTCGTCGCTCGCTCGGCTCGGCTTCGGCTTCGGCTTCGGCTTCGGCTTCGGCTTCGGCTTCGGCTTCGGATTTGGATTTGGATTTGCATTTGGATTTGTCAAATGATCGATAAGATTATTTTTGGACAAAATTTATTTAATTATTTAATAAATTAATTAAATGCCAAATCACTGCTGAAAATATGCCAGAACCTGCTGCTGAAGGTTCAGAAAGTCCTTCTTACCGCGGTTCTACCGCTGCAGGAAGGTTCAGAAGGCTCTTCTGATCGCTGTTCTGCCGCGACCGCGGTAGAACCGCGGCAGGCAACGTACTCTTCTGAAAAGGCACCTTTTCCAGACACCTCTTCTGATAATTGCCTATAAATTCTGAGGCAAGGGTCCATTTTCTAAACACGAAAAACACTCCAGAACTTCTTTCTTTCTGAATATACTGCATTCTAATTCGCAGTCTCTCTCTCTCAAATTCGTAAGTGTGATTTTGCTCCGTTCTTTAAGTTCGTTGGTATCCTGCAGTTTGTATTGCCAATGTTGCAGGAAGGTTTATTCCGTTTTATCCTAGGAGGATTTAATCCATTACCTTGGCAACGTGCGAGGGGGTTAAAATTCCGTAAGGACACACAAGCAAATTGTGGACTCGGAATATTTCTTGAACTCCACTATTTTTCAGATTTCTTTAATTCTTCTAACAGTTTTGTTTTCCTGATTTTGTGTTTTAACACAGTATCGCTCACAAGCTTAAGGAATTTTATTTACTAACGTTTCCGTGTTGAAACATTTATTAAACTATTTTGTATACTATTTTGGAGATTAAAGCCTTGTTGCTTTCTACTCCTGTAATTCTTTCTGTCCGGTTTAAAGTACATAAAAACTTTGCCGGAATAATAAACGTACGGGTTTGAAGTATATAAAAACTTCACCATTATTACGTGTTGTATGTTTGGTTTGATATTCAGTTTGAAGATATCAAAACTTCACTGATTTAACAAAGTTCTGTATTGTTTCAACTTTACAGAAATATGACGAATGAAAACCAAACTAATGGAAGTGCTGCGGGAACGGGTGCTACTGTTACGAGTGCTGCTGCCTCGTCAAGCCGTTCTACTCCTGCTCATGCTATGGCACCGGCAGAAAAACCCGAAAAGTTTTCCGGTATTGACTTCAAACGCTGGCAAATGAAGATGCTCTTCTATCTTACTACGTTGAGTTTGCAACGTTTCATCAAGGAGGATCCTCCGGTCATGGCTGAAAATACTCCGGATGATGAACGACTTGTTGTAACTGAAGCATGGAAACATTCTGATTTCCTGTGCAAAAATTACATTTTGAGTTGTTTGGAAGATGGCTTGTACAATGTCTATAGTGTCATGGAAACTTCAAAAGCGTTATGGAATGCGCTTGAGAAGAAGTACAAGACTGAGGATGCCGGTCTTAAGAAATTCGTGGCTGCAAGGTTCTTGGATTTCAAGATGATTGACACTAGGTCGG
>NW_017697441.1:0-2978 GCF_001879085.1 Nicotiana attenuata | reverse complement strand
GGAGGGAATTAACGGGCAACCATTCAGCCTTGTGCCAATGATAGTTGTAGAGAAATACCGAGCCCTAGAAAGATGTCAACAAGGGGCCAAACATTTCGAGGGATGTAATTTTCTGCTCCAACTATGGCTTTTGGAGCACCTCCAAAGGGGTGAGTACCGGCAGGAAATCCATCGTAGAGACTGGGATGATCATATCGCTTTTCATCACCCAAAGCGGATGAATTATATGCCCAACATGTTCGCCCAACCAGAGAATGCTAGAGAGTGGGTCGAGCTCTTCGACAATCTTACTGAAGACCGGGTGCAATGGATGTTTGAGTGGTTCCCTACTGAAGAATTCATCATACGGTCTAGGGATGCTCCATTTCTGATACTGATCGGTTTAAGAGGGACCTACCCATATGTCCCTATCCGGATTATGAGACAGGCAGGTAGGAAGCAGGTTATACCAATGGTTGACAAGATGAGCCATTTTCGAGCCGACTTCCAAGATGACGACAGTCCGTACAGGTGTCAGGCTCAGCATATGTGGCATAGCAAAATTGTCATGGGAAGAGACACCATCGAGCCAGATTGTTACCATGCTGGTTGTACTCCACACTATCTAGGCTGGCTGGAGGACAATCACAATGATTTGGGTCAGCCCGGATTTGTTCGAGGTCACAGGATTATTGATGAAAAGGCTGAAGCACAGGTAAAGTACAACCAACTACGCAAGAGGATGCGGGAATGTGAAAATGAGCATCGTGAAATACAAGAAGCCAATCAAAAGCTAATTGGAGAATGGAAAGATATGGCTGTCAGTGCCAACAAACGGCTGATCTGTTTGGAGCGGGGCATAGTGGAGCTGGAAAAGAAGTTCCTGAAGAGGGTTGAAGATTGCAGGGTTGCTGAAGGAAATGAAGGCGGACATCTGGCGAGGGCCTACTTGTTGCTAGGATTGCGCGAGCTGGGAGAACTGTACGAGGGAGCCAACAATGCCGAGTCTGGGGAAGGTCCTTCTGGGACCAAGTAGATAGGAGTTTATTTTTTCTTTACAAATGTAATAAGGCCTATGGCCACCAGTGACACTTTTATTTCCTGTTATTTAGTGTCGTTTTGGGATTCGTCTTATTTTTATCAATAAAACGAGGCATTTAGCACTCTAAGTTCTCCAAATCTACTTGTCGCTAGGCCTACCTCGGGCACAACGAGGCTCCCAATTTAGGACACGATTTATATTCTTACACTATGTGTTTAAATATTGCAACGTTTTCTTCTCACGATCCCTACTAACTTGTTACCTTTTGTTTTTACTCTTGCTTATTCCCCTCCCCAAAGGTTAGTTCGTGCACTCTGGCATCGTCATCATATTCCACAAGATCCAAGGGTCCTCCGCCTCCTCCTCCTCCGAGTCCTATCAAAAACAAGAATAAAGGAAAGATGGAAGATTTGAGCAATATCAGAAAGGAGAGCTCAGTTGAAAGGGTAGAGACTTCTCAGGGTATTCAGGTTTCCAAGGAAAGTGCCTCCCAGCTCAAACAGAAGTTATTGAAATTTCAGGAAGAATTGGACCAAGTTCGGAACTTGGCAAGCTTGTCATTTTCCCTCACTACCCCGGATATCAGCTTCCCCAACACTCAAAATCCCATACCTCCTCAAAACACCCCGAAGCCACAAAACCAACCCACTCCCCATCACCACTGCAACACATGCCACACTTCAAGCAACACCCCACTGCTCATCCCCGAACCACTGAACTCTACAAATGATCATCACCACAACACCCCCATCTATGTGGCAACCATACCTCACCCCATTCAACCCGCCTCAAGCACACCTGAGTCTGATGACAAAGACTCTCTTATCAAGAATCTGGCCGCAGAACTCAAGAAGCTGACTAGCCGAGTTCAGGGTGTTGAAGGAAGCAAGGGGATCGAGGGACTGAATTACGAAGACCTTTGCATTCAACCAGATGTCGAACTGCCCGAGGGGTACAAACCTCCTAAGTTCAAAATGTTTGATGGTACAGGAGATCCCAGGGTACACTTGAGGACATACTGCGACAAGTTGGTCGGAGTAGGGAAAGATGAGAGAATTCGAATGAAGCTTTTCATGATAAGCTTGAAAGGAGATGCTCTGTCTTGGTACATTAACCAAGACCCCAAGAAGTGGTCAAACTGGGTTAGAATGGCGTCCGACTTCATGAACAGGTTCAGGTTCAACATGGAGGATGCACCAGATGTGTTTTACATTCAGAATTTAAAGAAGAAACCTATAGAAACGTTCCGCGAGTATGCCACTCGTTGGAGGTCAGAGGCTGCTAAGGTTGGACCTGCTTTAGGGGAAGAACAGATGAACAAGTTTTTCGTCAGGGCTCAGGATCGGCAATACTATGAAAGACTGATGCTGATCGAGAACCATAAATTTTCTGACATCATCAGGCTGGGAGAAAGGATTGAAGAGGGCATCAAAAATGGTATGGTCACTAACTTTGAAGCTTTGCAAGCCACCAATAAGGCTCTGCAGTCCGGTGGTACATCCAAGAAGAGGGACGTAAGTGCCGTCATGGTTGCACAGAGAACCAAATCACCAGTCAAATATCAGACCTACCCGATATCTCCACTTACATATCAACCCACTCCAAATTTCCAAGCACCCGCACCTTCCTACCAAGCTCCACCACCTACCTATCAATCACCTCCACCTCCCACATACCAACCCACTTCACCCAAATATTCCCAACCCGCACAAGTCTACCAAGCCTACAACACTCAACCATCCCACTATCAATCACCTCCTACTCGCCAAAACTTTCCTAGACCCCGACCAAATTTTGACCGCAGACCTCCCAAACAATACACCGCCATTGCCGAGCCAATCAACCAGCTGTACAAAAGACTCAAAGCTGCTGGTTATGTCACCCCTGTCCCTACCATAACTCCTGAAAACCCTTCCCAATGGATTAACCCAAACAAAACCTGTGCATACCATTCTGG